>NW_027509202.1:1205000-1222500 GCF_051911475.1 Siphateles boraxobius | reverse complement strand
AAACTGTTTTTAATTGTCTGATCCACAATGAAATAAAGGCTTTTTATAAAACGGTATCTACTTTAACTCTCTAGTGCCTGATACGTTCGTATGATGAAGAGTTCTTCCTCGTGTTGATAATACGCCTGGAGATCCGCTATAAAATAAAGTGCCTAATTTGGAGAAAAGATGCTTTCGTTGCACAATTGAAAATAAGCATTTCTTTTTAAACAGACACATCCCAAAGCGCACAAAGAACGAGCTGAAATCCACCGACTGATTTATCATCAAAAAGTGTATAGAGTATCTTTTCCCAGAAGCTCATTTCCCCCCAAAAATGGATTTAATAGACGATTTTCTCAGATGCTAATAAACTAATTCAAGCGCGGCGCTAGGCAGAGCTTTTCAATCCCAGAAAGCTTTGCTCAGATTTGTTCTACATGACGACTGGAACACAGAGGGGAAATCTCTCAAACTAAATCACAAAAACACTTACCTGACGTTTCACACCCTGTCCCGAAAGTAAACTACAGCAAAGTGAAAAATCTCCCCCAACAATGTCATTTCAGCTATTAATACACACCAGCCAATCAAATCACACACTCACGAAACGCATTAGCAGAGCCACTGAATGCTGTTAATTGCTGGAGTGTAAATAGCAGTAATACTAATTAGGATAATGATTGTGATAATCACATCTAAGTGAGGGTCGCGAGCACACACACACAAACACACACACACACACACACACACACACACACACACACACACACACACACACACACACACACACACACACACACACACACACACACTTCTGCTGGTGATTGCAATCATCGTTAATTACAGTCAAGCGTTCTGTTTGTTATATTGTTGAAGTCAATAACTAAACGGTTGAGACACTGAGATACCTGAACGAGTCTGAAACGTTCTTACATAATGTGTCCATGCAATACTCTATCACTGTTTCATTTACCATTTTAAATAACTTTCTTTAGTGTGTAATCTTGCTGTTTGAGCATGAAAAAGGGTTTCAAAGTTATTCTCTGTATCAGTGTCAGTGTTTCTGAACTCCTGAAACGCCTCCATTGTAGTCTTGAGATTCTTCCGGGAACGAACACGTCACAATATTCCTCATTTAAATAATTAATATGCAGAATAAAGGGGCGGGGCCTGGTTGAGTTAGTTAGTAGTGGGAACCTTCCCGTCTCTCTCTTGAATCCAGCACAAAAGTGAGTTAAACTGCAGTTCATCGACTGGCCACTAGAGACCGGCTGCAGAAGAGACTCAATCCCATAGACCCGCATGTTAAAATGCCCAACTTTACAGCAGAAAAAAACATGTTTACAGCCTGGTACAAAAACTGGTTTTGGTCTACAAAGCTAATTTCGCCCTTCATGACAACTGTGCGGAAGGGGAATTTTTTTTATATCTCATCCGTTTAAATTATATTAAGCCTTAAAGTTTTGCATAATTAAGGGCGTGGCCACTTGATTGACAGGTGGATTGCCGCTGATGTCACTACTAGCGGTTTGTCTAATGTCTGTTCGCGTCACGTCACCTCAGCTAATCCGACTCGCTGCACATTTACGTTTATCCGGGAGTGACGCGCTGCCAAGATGGCGACGGCCGGCTCCGCCCACTTTAGGCTTCAAAAATGCTCTTCAGAAACACTACGGGTGACGTCACGGACACTACAAACATATTTTTTATGTCTATCGTTGAAACTGGCGGTTATGGTAAGGGGCGGGACATTGCCAAAACACACTCGAAGCACTTGACCAATCACAACACACTGCTCCAGCCGACCAATCACAACACAGTGTGCTTCAGAAGGAGGGGCTTCATAGAGATAGGAAGTAAACAGAGCGTTACTGACAGACTGGGATGAGAGGAGCCGCAACAATGGAGAATATGAGGAAATAATGCATGCAAACCTGTTCTAGTAGAGCCCAAAAACAACATCAAGACTTTAAATAATCCTGCAGTGTGACAAATTAATTTTTTTAAAGTGCAAATATTCCTAATAGTCTATCAAAAATGATTTAATGCAGTTTGAAGATCGTTTCAATTGCTATGAGCACTAGTATAGTGATGATTGACGAACAAAAATGCAGGGTTGTTTCAAATATGGACAAACCCAGCAGTTGGGTTACATTTTTAAATTACATTTTTAACCCAACGGTTGGGTTTGTTCATATTTGACCCCAAATTTGGGTTGCAACATCCCTGCATTTTTTAGACTGTAATCAAAAAACGGTGTTAATCAATTCAGCATGGGAGTGGAATCTCTCCAAACACTCCATGAAACATCTACTCTCCAAAACGCTTCAAGGTCCAACACTAAATCAAACTTCAGCATCCAAGAGTCTTTCTCCAGTCTCTCAGACTTTATTAACCAAAACCAGACTCAGACAATAAAAGCTGCCAGGTGTTTATCGAAGCACTGATGTCCATCGTGAGGAACACAGACGTTCAGTCAGAGGTCGTGTGCGTGCGTGTGTGTGCGTGTGTGTGTGTCTGGACGAGCGTTCGGCGGATTACAGGTATACGGCTAATATTTACAAAAGACTTGGGTCGCAGGAATCGAAGGCGATTGAGATTTATGCATCGCTCTGGAGAAGGACAAACGATGATCATCTAAAATCAGGAAAGTCACGAGAGTCTCGAAGCTGCAAACATCCTCAGCTCTGCTGTCGTTCATTAAATATAAGATAATCGAATGCTATCAGAAATGATTTCAACTCCTTTTACCAGTTTTTCCACGCAGATTGACTTCTTGATATGTGTTACTGATATAATACAGCAACATTAAGGCCATTTGCTCTAAAGAAAAACGGATTTTTAACAAGTTGCGATCATTTTTAAGTCTTGTGTTTACACTACCATTCATTTTTTTAAAATTGTTTTTAAAGTCTCTTCTGCTCACCAAGACTGCATTTATTGGATCAAAAATACAGTAAAAACAGTGAAATATTATTCTAAAGTAAAACAGCTGTTTTCTATGTGAATATATAGTGCAGTGTAATTTATTTCTGTGATCAAAGCTGAATTTTCAGCATCATTACTCCATTCTTCAGAGTCACATGATCCTTCAGAAATCACTATAATATGATGATTTGATGCTCAAGAAACATTTATGATTATTATTGATGTTCATATTTTGTGATGCACTTTATTTTTCATGATTCTTTGATGAATAGAAAGTTCAACAGCATTTATTTTAAACAGAATATTTTATAACATTATAAATGTCTTTACTGTCACTTTTGATCAGTTTAATGCATCCTTGATGAATAAAAATAGACATTTCTTTAAAATAAAAATAAATGCTTTTTGTAAAACAATATTGTAAGCACTAATGGAGCTTAACTGATATTGAATCCTTTATACTGAAAGAACATGAATGTTGGCAATGGCAATTTATTTATATAGCACAATTAAATGCAACCAACATTGTCCAATGTGCTTTACAATAACTAAAAACACAAAATCTAACGACAATACAAATAAAAATGTAAGTAAAATACCATAAAGTCAGTGCTTCAACATGTAAAGTAAAATGGAAGGGCGCTTAAAAATGTATTAAAGGCTTTATCAAACAAAAATGTTTTTAACTTAGATTAGATCTCTGATTGGAGTGATCTGATTGGACGCTCAGTCACTAGGGTGGAGCAATAATACCATTTAAAGATTTGTACACGAGAAGTAAAAGTTTAAAATCCACTCTAGCGCACCGGCAACTAGTGTAAGGAACGTTAGGAGTGATATGATCCCGTTTTCTTGCCACATTTTGGACTAATTGTAATCGTGACACATCTGAATGACTAATCCCAACGTAAATCCAGCCTTGAAGAAATAAATGCATGGATTACTTTTCCGAAATCTTTTTTTAAAAGAAAGAAATGTCTTTACATTTGATAGCAGTCTGAGCTGGAAAAAGCAGGATTTCACTACTAAATTTATCAAATTCATTTATTAAAGGTGCAGTGTGTGATTTTTAGCGGCATCTAGTGGTGAGGTTAAGAATTGCACCCAACAGAAGTTACGGTGGCCGACAGGAAGTGATGTCATCGTCTGAGACAGCAGAGAGTAGCAGTTCAGAAATGAGGTTTCTTTACAAGGATAAATTAAGAAATTATGTTTACTTAATTATTCAGTAAAACTATGTTATTGCGAATATTATTGTTACTTGTTCATCATTGTGTCTGTGTTTTATTCGCTGAACTAAGCTTGCTTCCTTTCACGAAGAGCAACATAGTAACAAAACACGTTTGACCGTTTAGGGCCACCGTAGAAATATGTCGGCGCATTTCAGTGTAAGGAGACCCGCGGTGTGTGTAGACAGAAACTGCTCATTCTGAGGTAATACAAATATAACGGTTCATTAAGTAAGGTCTTTATACATAAGTTATGGATCTTATATTGCATTTCTCTCAATAGATCATCAGAAATATTACACAATGCCCCTTTAACTGTCACCCCCCGCCCCCCCCCCCCCCCCCCCCCCTTTTTTTGATAATGGACATTAAAATGCACTATACAAACTTAAATGGTTGTAATTCAAGAATGCTTTGGAATATAGACCTAAGTTTGGTCTTGTTTTAAGAGTGAAGGCACTTCAAAAAATTAAAGTGTGAAAAGTTATAGAAGTTTAAATTTACAGTAAATCAAATATACTGTATTAATATTTTTTCTTTTATATAAAATATTTACAATTTACAAAATATTTTTTACTATAAAATTACTATAAAATTAAAGCAATAGATCTAACCAAGTTGTGTTCCAAATTTAAAGTTGATATCACAAAAAAATTGTTCCCAAGAGATTTTGTTTAGGCGTAATACCAAAAATAGCCACCGGGTGCCATTGAATTCCATTAAATTTAATCGTATGCATTCTGCCGTAACAAATTAATACATTTCTATCCAAATATCACTTCTGTCACTAAATATGGAATCTTGAGACTCAGAGCTTTCTGACAATATGTGTTTAGTGAAGATTAGAAAAGGTTTTGATAATAAATTATGAAAGATGATGCCCAAAAGGGGAGGAGCCTAATAAAATAATTTAGAGTACCGTTTCTATGGTAACGCAACATCCAATTTCAAAACAGTTTTCACAGGATGAATTCTGAGTTCGTAAGCTTTCAAACGATACCTATTTTATGATAACTACTAAAATATGTGAAATAATAATAATAAAAATATACATATATGTATAATATATATATATATTATACTTTTTAGAGGACTTTTTACTTTATTTTTTAAAATATTAAAAACATTTTTTTATTGACAAATACTAGATTATGTTTTATAATGAACTTTTAGCATTAAAAACCAAAGTTTCAATTATTAAAAGTGTGTGCGTCGACTTTTTGTGACAAAGGTCCGAAACTCCTGTAATGATGTAGATTTTCTGAGGTGCTCTTGTCATAAATTCATCTATTAATGTTCCCACATAATTTGTAATAAAAAAACAGCGCTAAAATATCTATTTAGGAGTCTTAGACCTTTCCAACGATACATAGTTTGTCATGATTAAATTAGGATTTAATAGTAATATATTGAAGTATAGTTAGACGTCCCGCTAGCAGGTTTAATCAAGTTTCGCCGTCGTTCATTAAATATAAGATAATCTAATGTAATAATCTATCGTAAATGACCAGCAGATGCACTTCTTCATTTGTTCCTGACATAATACAGCAAAATATATTGAAATACACATATAAACGCATTATGATGTCACTTCAGGAGGAGTCATGTGACCCGACGGCTGGTTACCTGTTACACACACATTCACACTCAGCACAAACACTGAGACGCCTTTCAAAAAGTGGGCGAAAGTGGCAAATTATTTCACAGCGGGACAAAACGCACAATTTCATCTAAATAATTGAAACTGTGAATCTCTCGGCGTGAGGCGTGACACCAGACACAAAGAGCATCGTCTCTTCTGACTGAAGCGCTAAATATGCAAAGAGAGAATTATGCTGGAACAGATAGACGAGTGTGTGTGTGTGTGTGTGTGTGTGTGTCATGTAATTTCAATTTCACTGCATTCTAGGACTGAAGGCAATTGATTTCTGGCTTGGGAGAGAAAGTGATCCGCCATGAAAGTTTCTGCTTTAAATGAGCGTCTGTAGATCACTTAAGAAATGAACAGATTCGGCTTCAGGAAACGGATTCATCCGTTACGGCTTTTCCACAGTAATGATGAAACGCCTCTGAAACGAGAAGTTTAATTCAGTCGCTGCGCAAAGCAGCCTTCACTAATTCACTTCTGCGGTGTTTTCAACACGTCAAGTAGCAACTTTAACCTTCAACTATCAAACCAGTAAATATTTAAAGCACAGTTCGGTATGTAAAAGTTAAAGCTGTTGAGTGAGTTTGAATGATGGGAAAAAACGATTCTCCATTGTTTTCATCAGCCGAAAATATATTTTTTTATAAATAAGTTTATATTTTAATTATTTAACCACACATTCAAATGTTCATGGTCGGATAATTGTCATTTGACAATTTATTTGTTTGTTAAGTAAATGAATAACGGGTAAAAAAAGAGCAGAATTCACTGATAATAAGAGGATAATTATTTTCATGTTATGGCTGCTAACCAAAAGATGTGCAATAGTAAACATTTCTAGTATTTAATATTTTATTTGTTTATCTGCATTATACTTATTGAATAAATGACTTATTTATTTATTTATTTATTTAATAAATGGCTAAATGAATAAATTGTTAATGTATTAATTAAAGAATTATGTAATTCATATATTTATTTATTTATTTAGGCATTTATGATACAGCTAAAGAAATCAAATATATATATTTTTTAGTATTAGTATTTTAATATTTATCAGTTTTATTTTAAATTATATATTTTTTTTACATTTTATGGTTTAATTCAGGAAAAATCCATTATGGAAAATCCAGAGTGATTATTGTTGATTGTTTATCTGCATCATAATTTACAAATTTAGTAAATTAAAAATTTATTAATTTAATAAATTACTAAAAAAAATAAATGAATAAATAATTTATGAAAAATATATAATTTAGGCATTTATTTATGTATTAATTTAGTAATTTTTGATATAGTGAGTGTGTGTGCATGTGTGTGTGTGTGTGTGTGTGTGTGAGTGAGTGAGAGTGTCTGTGTGTGTGTGAGAGTGAGTGAGAGTGTGTCTGTGCGTGTGAGTGTGTGAGTGAATGAGTGAGAGTGTGTCTGTGTGTGTGTGTGTGTGTGTGTGTGTGTGTGTGTGTGTGTGTGTGTGTGTGTGTGTGTGTGTGTGTGTGTGTGTGTGTGTGTGTGTGTGTGTGTGTACTTGTACAACTATCTTTGTGAGGACCAGTTTGAGTTTTAGACCATTGGAGTGAGGACAAAGAGAGTAAAGTGAGGACATTTTGGCCGGTCCTCACTTTCTGAGACCCCTTTAAAGGCCTGTTTGAGGGTCAAGACTTGGTTTTAGGGATAAGGTTATAATTAGGTTAAGGGTAGGTTTAGGGTAAGGGTTCGGGTTAAGTACTTAGCTGTGATGAGTAAGGTTAGGGTAAGCGGCTAGAGATTGCATTGTGTCAATGAATGTCCTCATAAAGATAGATGTACAAGAGTGTGTGTGAGTGAGTGTGTGTGAGTGAGTGAGTTTGTGTGAGTGAGTGAGAGTGTGTGTGATTGTGAGTGAGTGTGTGTGATTGTGAGTGAGTGAGTGAGTGTGTGTGTTTGAGTGATTGAGAGTGTGTGTGATTGTGAGTGTGTGTGAGTGAGTGAGTGAGTGTGTGTGTTTGAGTGATTGAGAGTGTGTGTGATTGTGAGTGAGTGAGTGAGTGTGTGATTGTGAGTGTGTGAGTGAGTGAGTGTGTGTGATTGTGAGTGTGAGTGAATGAGTGAGTGTGTGTGTGTGTGTGTGTGTGTGTGTGTGTGTGTGTGTGTGTGTGTGAGTGAGTGAGTGTGTGTGTGTGTGTGTGTGTGTGTGTGTGAGTGAGTGAGTGAGAGTGTGTGTGATTGTGAGTGTGTGAGCTAGTGAGTGTGTGTGTGTGTGAGTGAGTGAGTGAGTGAGTGTGTGTGAGTGAGTGAGTGAGAGTGTGTGTGATTGTGAGTCAGTGTGTGTGTGTGTGAGTGAGTGAGTGAGAGTGTGTGTGAGTGAGTGAGTGAATGAGTGAGTGAGTGTGTGTGTGTACATGCGTGCGTGTAAAATCTGGATCACCATCACGACACAGCTGCATGTTTTCCGTGTCCTTGGAATAATTTCTATTTTCTGACGACAGAACGAGTAAAGAAACACTGAAGGCTCACCGCATGTGTCCGGTTCATTTACACATCTTGAGACGAGTTTCTTAACATAATCCATAACGTCCTTCAGCTGGAGTCTCTCATTCAGACGTCAGATAAGCTTCACCTCCCGCAGATGGAGGTCTGCACAGGACCGGCACACATTACACACATTACACACAACATGCACTCGCACAACCATCAAAACAAGACAATAAAAGCATTTATGCGGCTCGTGTCCATGCAGTGATTCTCTGAACGGAGAGCTTTTCAAGCACTATCGGCTCTTACATTACGCTTATTTCAGTCCAAGAGAAACGGTAACGAATGCAGCAGGAAATGCATAATGCATCCAGCTAATGTAAGTGAGGAATAGAAATCTTTCGTAGCATTATAAATGTCTTTACTGTCTTGTTTAATCAATTTAATGCATCCTTGTTGAATTAAAGTATTAACATCTTTTCACACACACACACAAGCTTCCTGACACAGTATATTTGAACAGAATAGACCGAGAGAATGATCTGGAGTCTGAGGAGCCAAAGCATGTGTTGTGAGAACAGTGGCGCAGCAAGTCAGTCCCGGGCCCATACGCAAAAAAAAAAAAAAAAAAAAAAAAAAAAAAGTATATAAACAAAAAACATTTTTTATTTATTTAATGCATGCAAAAAAAATGTATTTTTAAAAGATGCAAAACATTTTTTTTAATACATTTATAAATGTATACATGTACATTTATATTTAAATGCCCCCCTCCCCCCAACGCCAAGTACATCGAAGAGACTTTTATAGACGTTCACTGTAGCATAAAAAAAAATACCATACCAAACTCTACCAAAAAGAAAGACACTACCCAACAACTTTTCACAACCAGAATGGAACAACAAAAAAGTCTAACATAACCCAGGCTCAGTGAGTATCAATAATAAACTACTGCATGCATACAAACCATCGTGACACAGCAGCCCAAAATTCACATTCTCAATGAAAAAGAGTGTCTGAAATGGTGCTCCGCAATTTTTTTGTATTAGCTTCAGTTTTAAAAAATGAGCGCTCCGCTGAAGCAACAGTAACCGCTCACACCTTTTTTAATTTGGCGCTATGCGGTTTGCTCGTTAAAGGAGAACTCCGAGCAATTTGTAAGTTAATCTTGATCGTTAGACCTTTGTGAGTACTGACTATAGAAAAAAAACCGAACCGGATTGGTGCTTGCTACGCGGAGCTGCGACCGCGAATGCCCAGAGCTCCCACCCAGCTAAAACGGCAGCTATGGGGGCATGGACATAAAGAGCGTTTTTGAGCCTCTTAACAGACACAAAATGCAATTAAAATGTCTGTCCAACATGAACAGGGACCCTACATGGGAACAAGATGCGTTTAGCAACTTAGCCATTGTTTCAACTCACCTAAATAGTCTTTTAGACGGCAAGCTGTAGTCTCGCGCTGCAGTCCCGTGCTGTAGCCGGAAAAGGTCAACAATATCCAGGTGGGAGGAGCGTTGATCATGTGCGACGAGTTATGATCAGAGTTGCTTACAAGTGAAGAAGAAATGGTTCGTGTTTGTGCCTTTCCGAATTGTGGCAACCGAATGCGAAAATATAACAGCAAACTCCCGTAGAAGTACTACGCACTAAAGATTACCGCATTTGCAGTGAACACTTTGACAAGGATGACTACACACACTCAACACAGCGGGGCCGTTTGAAGAAAAATGCCATTCCATGTACGAAGACTCGTCGCACATGATCAACGCTCCTCCCACCTGGACATTGTTGACCTTTTCCGGCTACAGCACGGGACTGCAGCGCGAGACTACAGCTTGCCGTCTAAAAGACTATTTAGGTGAGTTGAAACAATGGCTAAGTTGCTAAACGCATCTTGTTCACATGTAGGGTCCCTGTTCATGTTGGACAGACATTTTAATTGCATTTTGTGTCTGTTAATAGGCTCAAAAACGCTCTTTATGTCCATGCCCCCATAACTGCCGTTTTAGCTGGGTAGGAGCTCTGGGCATTCGCGGTCGCAGCTCCGCGTAGCAAGCACCAATCCGGTTCGGGTTTTTTTCTATAGTCAGTACTCACAAAGGTCTAACGATCAAGATTAACTTAAAAATTGCCCGGAGTTCTCCTTTAACAAAATGACGTGTAGTTCTACGGCAGCCGCGGGGTGCAAAAAACAAAAAACACAAGAAATTACAGAGATATTAGAAATTACTGCACATGACAAGCATACAAAAAATAAATATTTATTGTGGCCACGAATTATTAATACAACATCAGGCTGTTTTTGGATCCAGATGTGATGCACTTCACCTCAGGAACTAAAACCCTCTTCAGAGTCTCAAATATATGAGATCTCAACTGGTGCCGGACTGAACTACACACAGTAGGTGTGTTTATGAAGAAAACATGAGGAGTGTTTACCAGCACAAGACTGGGATTTTTACATCTGTTTTAACCTTTAAATCAACATGAAACAGAAGCTGTGATCGTTTTTTTCTCCCCTTTTGTGCCGTATATCCGAGTGAAACGCTTATGGAACGAGAACAAATGTGGGCGGGGCTTGATTTTGTCTGAGGTTTGATATTGGCTGATCACATGTGAGTGACAGGTTGCCCCGCCCACATCATCAGAAGAGAGAGGCAGCAAGAGGAACTTATTCTGATTCAAGATCACCAGGAAGATTAATTTAACACAATGATGTGCACCGATGAATCGTCTATAGTAAATGCTGCAATATTTCATAAAACAATAAGAATTGTTCATTTTTGATTTCATGGTGACTTGAAATCTGAGCAATAGTACTTGGCTGTATAAAACACAGAGTTGTCAGACCAAATATAATGATCTGAAGTGCATTTATGGTGCTTGTGTTTAATTAACATTAATCCTGATGATTTTAACCATCACTACAGGAAACCAGGAGATGAAGAGAAGAAACGTTAATATTTCATCAGTTTCTGCTTCAGGATCAGTGTGTGATGGAGAACATTATTCCTGCAGTCCACACGGGAGCCAATCAAGGGCGTCACCTCAACAGGACCAATCAAAGCACTGACACACACACACACACACACACACACACAGTGATGACGTCATCACTCTCCCGCAGGAGTAATGGAGGATCGGTCGGGATGAGGAGCTCCTCGTGAATCTCACTGACATCACACACACACACACACACAGTATATATCTATTATACCGTATATTTACTAATATATATATATATATATATATATATATATATATATATATATATATATACAGTATATATATATATATATATAATATCATTTTTATTTTTTTAACTAGATTTTTCTGATTTTTAACTATACAGGTGCTGGTCATATAATTAGAATATCATCAAAAGGTTGATTTATTTCACTAATTCCATTCAAAAAGTGAAATCTGGATATTATATTCATTCATTACACACAGACTGATATATTTCAAATGTTTATTTCATTTTATTGGTATGATTAAAACTGACAACTAATGAAAATCCCAAATTCAGTATCTCAGAAAATTAGAATATTACTTAAGACCAATACAAAAAAAGGATTTTTAGAAATGTTGGCCAACTGAAAAGTATGAACATGAAAAGTATGAGCATGTACCGCACACAATACTTAGTCGGGGCTCCTTTTGCCTGAATTACTGCAGCAATGCGGCGTGGCATGGAGTCGATCAGTCTGTGGCACTGCTCAGGTGTTATGAGAGCCCAGGTTGCTCTAATAGTGGCCTTCAGCTCTTCTACATTGTTGGGTCTGGCGTATCGCATCTTCCTCTTCACAATACCCCATAGATTTTCTATAGGGTTAAGATCAGGCGAGTTTGCTGGCCAATTAAGAACAGGGATACCATGGTCCTTAAACCAGGTACTGGTAGCTTTGGCACTGTGTGCAGATGCCAAGTCCTGTTGGAAAATGAAATCTGCATCTCCATAAAGTTGGTCAGCAGCAGGAAGCATGAAGTGCTCTAAAACTTCCTGGTAGACGGCTGCGTTGACCTTGGACCTCAGAAAACACAGTGGACCAACACTAGCAGATGACATGGCACCCCAAACCATCACTGACTGTGAAAACTTTACACTGGACTTCAGGCAACGTGGATTCTGTGCCTCTCCTCTTGTCCTCCAGACTCTGGGACCTTGATTTCCAAAGGAAATGCAAAATTTACTTTCATCAGAGAACATAACTTTGGACCACTCAGCAACAGTCCAGTCCTTTTTGTCTTTAGACGCTTCTGACGCTGTGTCTTGTTCAAGACTGGCTTGACACAAGGAATGCGACAGCTGAAACCCATGTCTTGCCAACGCATTCTCATCCTTTGGCGTCATATAGGTGACGCCATATGACATTTCGTCGAAATCTTACGCACATGGCATCCTTTAGCGTCAATATAACACGCACTGTTATGGGTAGGTTTAGGTCTGGGGTAGGGTACGGCTATGACGCCTTGGGATCTGCGTCTCATATTCACGCTAAACGATGCCATGTGCGTTGGATTTAGACGAGTGTCACCTGTATGACGCCTTGGGTTCTGCGTCTCATATTGATGCTAAAGGATGCCATGTGCGTAAGATTTCAACGAAATGTACAAAGCGTCACATGTATGACGCCAAAGGATGAGAACGGGCTGGTCTTGCATACGTCTGTGTGTGGTGGCTCTTGAAGCACTGACTCCAGCTTAAGTCCACTCTTTGTGAATCTCCCCCACATTTTCGAATGGGGTTTGTTTCACAATCCTCTCCAGGGTGCGGTTATCCCTATTGCTTGTACACTTTTTCTACCACATCTTTTCCTTCCCTTCACCTCTCTATTAATGTGCTTGGACACAGAGCTCTGTGAACAGCCAGCCTCTTTAGCAATGACCTTTTGTGTCTTTCCCTCCTTGTGCAAGATGTCAATGGTCGTCTTTTGGACAGCTGTCAGGTCAGCAGTCTTCTCCATGATTGTGTAGCCTACAGAACTAGACTCAGAGACCATTTAAAGGCCTTTGCAGGTGTTTTGAGTTAATTAGCTGATTAGATTGTGGCACCAGGTGTCTTCAATATTGAACCTTTTGAGGATATTCTACTTTTCTGAGATACTGATTTTGGGGTTTTCATTAGTTGTCAGTTATAATCATCAAAACGAAAAGGAATGAACACTTGAAATATATCAGTCTGTGTGTAATGAATGAATATAATATCCAAATTTCACTTTTTGAATGGAATTAGTGAAATAAATCAACTTTTTGATGATATTCTAATTATATGACCAGCACCTGCATATAGTTAAAATCATAAAAATCTAGTTTAAAAAAAATCAAAAATAAAATTGATATTTGGAGTAATGCACATTTCTATCCAGAAAGATTTCTGCTTACACATTACCAAGAAACATCTTCTGACTCAATATTATTTTCCATTGTAATCAACATTACAAAAGCTGTTGAATGAGCTCAACTTGTATCGAATCCAAAACATTCCCTTACTGAAGGTATTTTTTGTTTTAATCAAATATGTTTATACGTTTACAAACATATGAAGTTGCGATACTTCTATGCAACAAAAGCCATAAGGCCAAAATCATGTTCTCTGTGATGTTTTTGATAAAGATCATGAATCATCATCATCACTATCATCATGAACTCGGCCTGGAACTCATGCAATATGAAGAATATCTGGAACAAACACACGTTTGTCTCGAGCTAATGGACTCAGTTTGTGCTTTGCTGTCGAAACTAAAGCAGTCTCATATGTAAACTGATGATGAACTGCTCATTACACTCCAGTGTGACTCTTCATTTCTCCAGCGCTGACGAGTTATTCAGACGGACTGAGAAACCGTCACAACGAGCCCTAACACATACAATATATACATCCAGAACACAGCCTTACACACACACACACACACACA
The DNA here is from genome assembly GCF_051911475.1 of Siphateles boraxobius. Classification (NCBI taxonomy): domain Eukaryota; kingdom Metazoa; phylum Chordata; class Actinopteri; order Cypriniformes; family Leuciscidae; genus Siphateles; species Siphateles boraxobius. The sequence goes on along the minus strand of NW_027509202.1, from coordinate 1,208,342 downwards.
CACACACACACACACACACACGTTTTTCTTGAGAAACCAGGTGTTTTGATTTTCCTTTTGGCTTTGTTTTTCCCTCTCAAACATTTTGGCCACTATCGTTTCATTGGTGTGTGTGTGTGTGTGTGTGTGTGTGTGTGTGTGTGTTTGTGTGTGTGTGTTTGTGTGTGTGTGTGTGTGTGTGTGTGTGTGTGTGTGTGTGTGTGTGTGTGTGTGTGTGTGTGTGTGTGTGTGTGTGTGTGTGTGTAAGCATGTGTTCTGCATGTATATATTGTACAAATGTATAATTAAACAAATACATATATTTGTATGAAAATAAATGAAATATAAATATAATGATCCATTATTCAGACTGATGACTGCCATGTTCAATTAGCTTCTTTTTCAATACATATACACACACATATATATATGGATCACATTTACTAACTATGAGCAACAGATGCAAAAACACCACTAATCATTTCAACAATGAATTCATATGTGACTCAGATTTATTCTGTCTCTCATTAGACGTTTGGTGTGAAAGACCGTCTGAGACGCACATGTATCAAACGCCAAACAATAAAGCAACTACTATATTAACCGCACTTCTGCTGCTTGTTGCTTCATTTCACCATGATGAATTATTAAAATTGATCAGAAGAGACGAGTCTGGCTGCAGATCAATACTGCGGTGTTAATTAGAAGCACAGCATGTTGGGAAGCCTCTAATGGCAGATGAAGAGATGTGTGTGTGTGTGTGTGTGTGTGTGTGTGTGTGTGTGTGTGTGTGTGTGTGTGTGTGTGTACGTGTGTGTGTGTGTGTGTGTGTGTGTGTGTGTGTGTCTGTGTCTGTGTGTGTACGTGTGTACGTGTGTACGTGTCTGTGTCTGTGTGTGTACGTGTGTACGTGTGTGTGTGTGTGTGTACGTGTGTGTGTGTGTGTGTGTACGTGTGTGTGTACATGTGTGTGTACATGTGTGTGTGTGTGTGTGTGTGTGTGTGTGTGTGTACGTGTGTGTGTGTGTACGTGTGTGTGTCTGTGTCTGTGTGTGTGTGTGTGTGTGTGTGTGTGTGTGTGTGTGTGTGTGTGTGTGGTCTCATGAGACACATCAGTCCATCATCTCACGCCTGACATGATCCGACATCATTACTCAACATGGAGAGAGTGAGTTAAACATGATGACGTGTTTCAATCCATAAACAAGTGCATCATTTTAAGTGTTTAAATGCATTGAATGAAACGGAGAAAGTGATACTACAAGCATAATTTGTAATTTTGCCATGAATATATCTAAAATATATACATATATATATATTTATTTTTTAAAAATATGAAGCAAATACAAGCAAACAAATAAACATGTATACATTCGTAAGACATAATATGTATATTAATATACAGTCAAACCAAAATGTATTCAGACTCCTTCAACATTTCTCACATTATCACAGTTTATTCACTATAGTTTAGAAAATGGTAATAAAATCTGACCAGAACTCAGTTTATATTTGACTGGTTTTGTCCGTCCTTCTGTTAGACTCTCACACATGAATGATGTTGAATATCTGTCAGCTGTTAAATTTAACTACACAATTACATAATACCAGTTTAGCTCAACCAATCACCAAGCAATGCTTCATGTTGTTCAGTCTGTGGTGTAAAAAGGTGCATTAGTTATTAAAGAAAAAACACTTCAGCAAAACATGATCAGCTCAAAGTGTCTGAATAACTATTAAAGTCCCATATTTTACTGGTAGTCGCTGTATGAAGAATTATTGGGTATAATATGTCACAGTTTACTTTATTTTGCTCTCCTCACTTACAGAAATGAACTATAGTGTTCTGCACACACTAGTAAAAAAAATGTCAAAAATTATATCTGGTGTCATTAATTTTTGGTTTGACTGTATACATAAGACACTGTACACGAGTGTAATTTAAGGTAGTCTTATTCAAAGGTTTACATGGCTTATATTTTCCTGACGAACAGATTATTGGAGATCTACAACAGGATTATTAATTAATTCGAATAAACTGGGGAATTTACATGAAGGCTTTTGAGTCCGATTAAGTTACTAATCTGATTATAAATGCATTATTAGGTTCAATGTAAACGTAGCTATTGTTTATTACAATAAATCAATGATCAATAATGGTAAAAACAGACCAAAACATCTCCAGACGGCATCTATTCAAGGACCAGATTCACGAAAATCTTCTTGTAAAAGTTAAAAAATGTCTTAAAACAAAGTACAACTGTTGAAAAATTCTTAAGAAGTTCACATATATTTTATCATATTATTATATTATTATTTTTTATATTAATAATTATAAAAAAATATATATATGTATATAATATATATATATATATATATATACACCCAATTTATATTATTTAAATTTTATATTATATTTTAATTCTATATTTCTTTTAAATAATAATATTATGATATAAGAATTATTATTATAATTTTATTTAATTAGAATATTATATTTGATTACAATATTTGTATTATTCTTATTCATAATATTTTTATGGTCTATATAATTTATAACATTAAATGTAAATTTAAAATGTAAAATCTAAAAATTTTAAGAAGTTCATAAGAATATTTATAAGTGCATATATATATATATATATATATATATATATTTTTTTTTTTCTTAAGATTATTAGATTCTAAGCAGGGTCAGTATAGTTAACGCTAACTGAAATATATAATATAGTAATATAAATATATATATATATATATATATATATTATATTGTATATTTTTTAGTTAGCGTTAACTATACTGACTCTGCTTAGAATCTAATAATCTTAAGAAAAAAAGATAATGTTTATGGTACTACAAAATATTCTTAAATGTATTCTTACGCTAGAAAATACAAATAAAATAAAAATAGCTGTTGAGAATAATTTTACTCTTAATAATGGCCTCATCTCCGACTCTCTTCATCTAAACATGATTACTGCATATGAACATTTCTCTTTAGATATTATGATGAAAAAATCCTGACATCATAAATACTTCCAATCCAACAAAATCTACAGGATTCCCACAACATTTAGCCAATAAAATCCATGAAGGATTAAAGTTCTCCGTGTAGAAACGCCACTAATAAAGCCAAAACCATCCTGAGGTTTGAAAACCAGGCCGATGAATCAGAGCAGAACTATATAATTATCATGATCCATGAATGTGGCCTTTTAAATCACAGTTTTAATGGGAACCCAGAACCTGATTTATGAGCTGAAGAGGAACACAATCCTCTAAACGCTCAAGATGATCCTGACATGAACACACACTCCATGTTTGTCACTTTAGATCATCCGGTTTCTGCTCTACGAGACAAAA
>NW_027509202.1:1195000-1200000 GCF_051911475.1 Siphateles boraxobius | reverse complement strand
TAAAATGAAAAAAAATTGAATTTTAATTAATTATAAATTAATAATATAAATAAATGTATAAGTAACAAAATTTTAAAAAATTTTGGAACTCATTTTTGAATCTTTCCTGTGTTGTGCGATACTGTCTGACTGACTGCATGTGAAAGGACATGAATATGAATATGAATCTATCTCTGAGTCTCCTGCAGACACACACGATGAAGAGCGTCACATGACCTGCACATCATCAGCTCTCCTTCACTTCACATCTGCGCTCACATCACTTATTTACAGCTGTGAAGATCCAGATGCTGGATCTCGTCCTCCAGGGGTCGCGGCTGTGAAACGTTTCTCGGGAATCATCGTGGGCTTGCAGATTATAACTCAAGATTGCGAGCGAGTGTCTGTCATGAAACGCATGCGATCCGAACTTGTTAAACGTCTCCGTTTAGCGGCCGCCGCTTCACACACATTTGTCATACGCTGTGATGTTTTTCATTAAGTGACATTTACAAGAACCCTGTTAGAATGAAGATGTATGACAGGACTCAGCGGGGCACGGAGATAAGATTAATGGTTTTTCTGCATGTGTTCAGGGACGTCACGTCAACAGCTCCATTACAGCAGGTGTTTCTGTGTTAGCTCGTCATTACAGGCCCAAAATCAACAAATCTGTCATCATTTACTCGCCCTCGTGTCGTTCCTAACCTGAGTGACTCTCTCTCCGGTCAATGTTTCCAGAATTACGCTGGCAGAGCTTTTCAATACTGTAAAAGTGATTGAGAACTGAGTGTCAAGCTCCATAATAACAAATGAATAAATCTGAAATTAATTAACAGTAGCCTATTTCCATTCTCAAATATATATTCAATGTCACAATAACATAAAAAAGTAAAAATAACTGAATTAAATTGCATAAAAATATAATAAGATAAAGATAAAAGTTTATCATGGATAGATGCACTTTAATGATGGATAGATGCACTTTTATGATGATGGATAGATGCACTTTTATGATGGATAGATGCACTTTAATGATGATGGATAGATGCACTTTTATGATGGATAGATGCACTTTTATGATGGATAGATGCACTTTTATCATGAATAGATGCACTTTTATGATGGATAGATGCACTTTTATGATGGATAGATGCACTTTTATGATGGACAGATGCACTTTTATGATGGATAGATGCACTTTTATGATGAATAGATGCACTTTTATGATGGATAGATTCACTTTTATGATGGATAGATGCACTTTTATGATGGACAGATGCACTTTTATGATGGATAGATGCACTTTTATGATGGATAGATGCACTTTTATGATGAATAGATGCACTTTTATGATGGATAGATGCACTTTTATGATGGATAGATGCACTTTTATGATGGACAGATGCACTTTTATGATGGATAGATGCACTTTTATGATGAATAGATTCACTTTTATGATGGATAGATGCACTTTTATGATGGATAGATGCACTTTTATGATGGATAGATGCACTTTTATGATGGATAGATGCACTTTTATGATGGATAGATGCACTTTTATGATGGACAGATGCACTTTTATGATGGATAGATGCACTTTTATGATGGATAGATGCACTTTTATGATGAATAGATGCACTTTTATGATGGACAGATGCACTTTTATGATGGATAGATGCACTTTTATGATGAATAGATGCACTTTTATGATGGATAGATGCACTTTTATGATGGATAGATGCACTTTTATGATGGATAGATGCACTTTTATGATGGATAGATGCACTTTTATGATGGATAGATGCACTTTTATGATGGACAGATGCACTTTTATGATGGATAGATGCACTTTTATGATGGATAGATGCACTTTTATGATGGATAGATGCACTTTTATGATGGATAGATGCACTTTTATGATGAATAGATGCACTTTTATGATGGATAGATGCACTTTTATGATGGATATATGCACTTTTATGATGGATATATGCACTTTATGATGATAGATGCACTTTAATGATGATGGATAGATGCACTTTTATGATGGATAGATGCACTTTTATGATGGACAGATGCACTTTTATGATGGATAGATGCACTTTTATGATGGACAGATGCACTTTTATGATGGACAGATGCACTTTTATGATGGATAGATGCACTTTTATGATGAATAGATGCACTTTTATGATGGATAGATGCACTTTTATGATGGACAGATGCACTTTTATGATGGATAGATGCACTTTTATGATGGATAGATGCACTTTTATGATGAATAGATGCACTTTTATGATGGATAGATGCACTTTTATGATGAATACATGCACTTTTATGATGGATAGATGCACTTTAATGATGATGGATAAATGCACTTTTATGATGGATAGATGCACTTTTATGATGGACAGATGCACTTTTATGATGGATAGATGCACTTTTATGATGGATAGATGCACTTTTATGATGAATAGATGCACTTTTATGATGGATAGATGCACTTTTATGATGGACAGATGCACTTTTATGATGGATAGATGCACTTTTATGATGGATAGATGCACTTTTATGATGAATAGATGCACTTTTATGATGGATAGATGCACTTTTATGATGAATACATGCACTTTTATGATGGATAGATGCACTTTTATGATGGATAGATGCAGTTTTATGATGGATAGATGCACTTTTATCGACTTCAAAACAGAAACAGCCATTCACTGCCATTATAAAGCTTGGAAGAGCCAGGACATTTTTTTAATATAACTCTGATTGTATTCGTCTGAAAAAAGAATGTCATATACAGCTAGGATGACTTGAGGATGAGTAAATCATGGGCTAATTTTCCTTTTTGGGGGAACTATCCCTTTAAAGCCCTGTGATGAGAACGCAACAGTCCCATATAAAGATCTTCAGAGATTTTGAGTATCTCACGTAGCAGCGGCCGAATAAAGTGCTAATACTCTCACGTTCCGGTGATCTGATCCGCCGCTGGCCGGGAAGAGTTTATACAGCGATCGAAGAGGGAAGAAGAACTATAAGCCAAAGCAAACAGTTTTTACGGCTCTCTGAGGGCCAAGAGTGTGTGTGAATAAACCTGATCCTCTCAGATACGGCAGTCCAGGGGTTCGAGATCATTCATAAAATATATACATGTAAAATTAAATACATAAATGTAAAATAAACCCAAAAAATAATACAATATATTGTGTTTAAGTGCCAAATAAAATACTTTTTTTTTTGATAATGCATTTATTAAATAAATGAATTTAATAAAACAATTAAGTAATTTATTTTTTATTATTTATTCATCAATTCATTAATTCAAATTAATATTTTTTTTTAAATTTAGTAATTTATCCATTTATTTTTTAGTCATTTATTTTATAATTTAATTAAATCATTTATTAATTTATTTAGTATTTTATTTAATAACCAAATGACAAACAAATGACTAATTAATAAATTTAATAAAATAATTTATTAATTAATTTTTTAATAATTTATTAATTTATTTAATAAACATACAAACAAATTGAATCAAACTTAATCAAATGTATTAATGTAATAAAAAAATCAATATTAACTCAACATCTCTGCGGATGCACAAGAAATTATTTTAGCTCAAAGAATTTTTATATTAATTTATTTAATAAAAAACAAATACATAAATGACATTTTATTCAATAAAATAATTTAGTTATTTAATAATTTATTTATTCACGTATTTAGTCATTTATTAAACAAAACAATTAATAATTTATTTGTTTATTTAGTCTGCTAATTAATAAACAAACAAACCGCTTACTAATTTAGTAATTTAATAAAATCATTATTTGATTTTTTAAATCATTTGTTCATTCATTCATTTAGTTATTATTTAATAAACAAACAAACAAATAAATTAATGACTCAAAATTAATTATAAATTATTATAAATAAATTATTTTAGCTCAAAGCTCTTTGACTGACAAAGATTGTGTTGATCTAGCACAAAGACACTGGGGTGAAAGTTTTACAGAGCTGCTTTTCTGATGTTATGGAGTAACAAGATCATAAAATAAACACACATCATACATCACGAGGAGAGACGCACTCAGCGCCGTCACACAAATCACATGTTCAACATCTCAAATCATCTGACATCGAGTAAAACGTGAAAACAGCCAAGAATCTGAGCTTGAAAAACAACATGGCAGACGTTTCAGACGTCAAACACTCCCGATGTACAATGTCATATTCATATTTTCCTTCTACAAAGGTTTTGCATGAAATATATCCTACATTTAAAGTAAAAACACTTATTTGCAGTGGAAAGTCATGCATCCAATCCAAACCGATTAAGATCCCAGAGCAGGGAATTATGGGACAGTCGGATAATAGAAGTGAGTGTGTGTAAGCCAAACACAGCAGATTGTGTCAGTGTGACGATGGTGTGTGTGTGTGTATAAAGGCCGATCTCCAGAGTTCAGCGAGTTTAAACTCAGTCGAGAGACTTTGAGCTCTTCCTCACGAACTCGTTTACTTCTGTCTGTCTGTCTCTCTCTCTCTGTGATCGACACGGTTTCGGAAACATCAGCCTTGAATCACATGTTCAATTAAAGAGTCCGGGGAAAAACACTGTGTGTGTGTGTGTGTGTGTGTGTGTGTGTGTGTGTGTGTGTGTGTGTGTGTGTGTGTGTGTGTGTGTGTGTGTGTGTGTGTGTGTGTGTGTGTGTGTGTGTGTGTGTGTGTGTGTGTGTGTGTGTGTGTGTGAACTGATCTGGACACAACAAACAGGACGAGGAATTTACTGAATTATAATTAATAGATATAAATATAAATAGATAAGATGATGCATTCTACTCTGAAGATCATTTATTAAATATGATGAAATATAGAAATTAAATACCAATTGATACAGGTGCTTTTTTCAAACAAGGTTTTATCAAAAAGTTGATCTTTAAAGTTTAATTTTGCTTTTCTAGTTACAATAAGGTCTTAGTTAACATACAAAAGAACTTAATATTAAT
>NW_027509202.1:1170000-1190000 GCF_051911475.1 Siphateles boraxobius | reverse complement strand
ACACACACACACACACACACACACATATAAACACACACACACACCTGAGTGGGTTTATTCTGATATCAAACACACACACACAAACACACACCAAAAGGGGTTTATTCTGAGATAACAACCGGCTGATGTACATTATCCAGATTATTACACAGATACTTGCCACATCAGTAAATTATTAGACACGAATCATCGATCTGAGTTGAAATATTTTATCAGCTCTTTAAACGCAAAGCTGCGTGGAGAGAGAGCAGTTTCAACGGCGAGTTCAAACTAAACAGACATTTAAGAGATACGGTCATAACACTATTTCACCACATAAATAATTATGGAGAAGAGAGATATTGATTTCAGATTAAACGGTTTTAAAATCGTTTGTATCTTATAACCCAACAGTGACAAAATGGCCGCCACTGCGTTTGTGTGAAACGAGAGAGAGCGAGTCCACGATGCTGGATGGCATAATTACATAACTCTACACAAAACATTGATTCGACTGAGTTTTAATATTAGCTCACCAAAAGCGAAACCCGTTGCTAGCGAGTGTATAGTGTATCAGCGGATGTTATCTGGGAATAACTTACAATTGACCAATCAGAATCGAGTATTCCACAGAGCCGTGTAATAATTAAAGTTAAGTGCTCCTGTGAGCTAAATCCTGCTGAAGATGTTTCGTTGTGGAATACGTTTGAATACAGGCCTTCTTCAAACGTTCACTGAACACACACACACACACACACACACACACACACAGATTTATATCAGACAGGAGGCTGTTATATTAGATATAACGGGTCTCATGCTCGGGGTAAAAAGTTTTTTTGATATCGTGAATCATTGCTGATATTGAATGCAGACGCATTTCAGAAAGTGTCCTAACGAAGAAATGAAATATGCACGAGGCGCTGCCAAATTACACAAGCGTTTGACATTATAACGACACCCGGGCGTGTTTGATTAATGTGTGGCTGTGTATCATAACCAGATCCATGTGTTGTGATAAATACCAAAACATGCATATGAAACCTCCCAGAATATGTTTCTTTCTTATCGAGAATCTGCGGATGATTTTTCACTGAGCCATCGATGTGCTGGTGTTCTTGGCTCACATTCCCGGGAAATTAATCACAATCCATATTTCAGGAGCGCATATTTACTGGTCAGGGTTGCTGCACACTTTTTAAAATCAAATTTAAGGCTTTTTTGAGACCTGAAGAAATAAAAATGAATACTGTACATTTAGGGGAGTGCAATATATTGACAAAAAAAAAAATGATATCTCGATATTTTCTAAGTTTTGTTGATAATAATGTGTTTTTGTGCTGGTTTAGGCCTGTTGTGGACAGCTGACTCATGAAGATATTCATATTATTCATATTCTATGCGATGGTCAGTTCAAAGCAAGGCATGTTTATTTATATAGCACATTTCATACACAATGGTAATTCAAAGTGCTTTACATTGAAGAAATTAAAATAATCAAAAGAAATCAGAATCATTTAAACAGTTTAGAATAAGAAAATAAAATACAGTACACAGCATTGACAGAAATTAACCTTTTTATTAAGGGACAATATTTGCCATCTTTATTATAAGTTATTTCCAGGGGCATTTTTAACTATGTAAGCAAATTTTTTCTAAGCTTATTAGATGTATGCATCACTTTTTATGTCAAATTCTAACATTCAAATTAAATTCTATTAGAACAATAACAGCATAAGGCTGTTACTATTCAAAGGAAATCAACAAATCCATCTTTGCAGTGACACAGAAGAGGCATTAATATATTTACACAGCATTTACAATTGCATAAATAATGCTATGCAATTTTTTTTAACTCAATATTTAAATATGATGAAATATAATGCATTAACTTACAATTGAACTGGCATTAACCGACAGACGTAATATACTGTCGTAAATGACACGAATTGTCACGTGATAAAGCAAATGCACAAAGATACAGCATTTAGAGGTCTAAGTTTAAGTGTCGACCAAAATTTAAGACCTCTCATAAGTAAGAATAAGAGTTTTTATGGTCTTAAATAAGACTTTTTAAGGATCCGCGGGTCTGTTGTTATCTGGGCTCGATATTTCATCTGTTAAACTTCTGAGGGACAGACCAAATCGATATTCTCACGACAGTTTTTCGTCGCTAAAATGGTCCTATCGCAAAAAATTCGCCTTGGCACATCAACATCTTGAACAGGATCGATAAACTCAGCCATGTTTTCTCATTTGTGTTTGCAAAAGTCATTTAAGGTAAAGTTTAGGAAAATCACTCTTGTATGCAACACTTTTAATCGATTTTAAGGGATTACTTAAAGAAAAATAGAAACTTCTTAGGGTGTATGACGTTTTACCTAAAGAAAACGTTTTTTGGAACACCCTTAATTTTAAGGGAAACTTAAAGGGTAGTAAAATACCCTTTTCACAAGATGTAAAATAAGTCTCTGATTTCCCCAGAGTGTGTGTGTGTGTGTGTGTGTGTGTGTGTGTGTGTGTGTGTGTGTGTGTGTGTGTGTGTGTGTGTGTGTGTGTGTGTGTGTGTGTGTGTGTGTGTGTGTGTGTGTGTGTGTGTCGTTTCAGCTCAAAATACTCCACAGATATTTTTTATATAGCATGTAAAAATTTGTCACTTTGAGCAAAATTTTTTGCAAAACACACCGTTTTTGTGTGTCCCTTTAAATGCAAATGAGCTGCTGCTTTCAGCACAGAGGGGCGGAGCTTCAAGAGCTTGTGTCCTGAAAATTTAAAAAACCTTTAGCCTTTTATGTTTAAACTGGAGTCGGATAAAGATGTAGAGACTCAAGAAGTGACAACAGGACATTTCTGAATGTTAGTTGATGAATTTATGCAGCTGATGTGGAGTTATCTTCTAGTCATTGATTAGCATATTCTGTCATGATAATCTATAAATCGCGTTCCAGGGGGCGGAGTTTATGTAAATTTTAGGGTTTGTGATGTCACTAACCCATGAAGACGCTCATTGTAGTTCCAACCAACCATTTGTTGTAGTCCTTAATCTATTTCTTTAAAAGAAAATATCTCCCTTTGGTTTGAGCTTTAAGCGTCGTGTATTTGCTAGGGATCCACCGAATGTTCGGCAACCGAATAAGTAAAAACACAGAATAAATTTGACCAAACAATGACGTTTTTGATTACGCGATCGAATAGTAACCAGCGTAGAGTGAGAGGCGCGTGCTTTATAAATGCAGCAAACATGCCCCCTTTGAGCAGATAACCAAAGAGAAGCTCATCTGATCATCTGTGGCAGACGTTGTACCCTTACGTGCAGCACTAAAGCATCTTTTAACCCTCTGTAGTTGACAAACGACCTGCCGCGTTTTGCTGGATTTTCACATAGCCGCAAAATAGACTTAAATACTCCGTCATTTATGGCCACTTAAATGCAGACTTAAGAAATATGAAAAAATAAACCTGTTAAATGTCTACTTGTGTCCACTTACAATCGAAACAAAACTGTGCTTTTGTAAAATAAAGAAAATAAACAGGGTGTGCGTTAACTTTATTTCTGGAGCACGTCGCTAAACTTAAACAAAACTAAGTGAATACTAGTCACAAAGGCAAAGGCAATATATCTTTATAATCATTTGTCTACTTTTAAATGATCTAATTCAAAACAAAAACAAATATTATCTGTTTATGTAATCTGTATGAAAAGAGAGAGAAATGTCAGTCGTACTCATGGCAACTCCTTATCTGCTAATCGCCACGGAGAGCGCGCGCTATATTGAAACCCAAATTATCTGAGGCAATCCATGCAAACCTGTCAACACCCACCATAAAGTGTATGTAAACCGCAAAAGCAGGCTTATGTCTAGGACAGTTATTCATTTGTTGTGGGTTCATCCACGTTTTTTTGCACTTTTCAATACACTTTTTTAGTTACATTCTTTCAGCGGTCAGTTATAGGCCTAACATAGGCTATTCAAGGAGGGGGGCTTCAAAGATGGCCAAATAAAAATATGTTTTTTATTTTACTAATTTATTTATTTTAAGTTATATTGTGCTTTGTTTAAATAGTATCTGCTGGAATGTTAAAAAAAATCAGTGTTAAATAAATTGTATTTTTTGCATTTCTCTGAAAAGCAAGACAAAATAGTAAAAAAGCATATTTTTACTTTTTAATTAAATGCAATGGTGAAAAAATTGGCAAAAATGTGTAACACCGCGTTCGGTATTCGGCCTTTGGCCAAGCGTTTCATTATTATTCGGCTTCGGCCAAGAATTTTCATTTCGGTGCATCCCTAGTATTTGCAGATGTTGATTATACTCAAACAGCAACATTACACACTAACTAAAGTTAAAAAAGTGAAATCATAATCAACCACCCCTTTAAGGGAAAATAACACTGAAGGTGCTTGATGCAACCGTGCACTGGATCCTATAAGAGGAAGAAAGAGCTGAAGTAATGAAGGACAAACACAACATTACGGTCAAGGACTTTGAATGTAATAAGTCTTCTAGTATCGGGCCAGCGGGAGCAACGCTTAAGAACTGCTTTACGATATTGCATTAGATATTTGCTCAGCAGAGCCTCTCTTTCAGAGCGACTCGAATGGCTTTTACGCACGACCCGTTTATACAGCTGGAGTGAGAACCGGATAAGTGCCGATCTCCAGGGCTTTCCTCCACTGGGAATCATCGGATGGATCAAGTAAACCTGAAGCGAGTCCCGAAAAACTCACTTTCCGAAAGCAAACCGGCGTAATTAATTTAGTTGTGGTGCAAATGAAAATATCAGCGAGAGGAATGATATGGCTAATCCTGCAGAGAGAGGTCATTCAGACATACATCACTTCCACACACACTCGGCTTTCCTGCAAAACAACACACACTGAACACTGTGAAACAGCTGGAGAAGATCGGGAGCTCAAGACAACATGTTACACGCCATTACTCACAGTTATTGAGAACACTGGAGATGGGATGAATCAGGAATTATCGCTTCGATCTGAAACTTAAAATGTTACAATGTTGCAGTTTCTTTTTTACTTGGTTTGATTTCATAAGACATAATTTTAAAGTCTCCCTGTAGTCAATCATTTTATCCCTTAAATATCATCCAAAATTATATATTTAAATATTTTCATTGAAAACAAATCGTAATGCCTTAATATATCTTGAATGTAACTCGACACCCTTGCCTCATTTAGTATGCGTGGTTCTATGAATATGCAAATGAGCCCCGCCTCCACTCACTCACTCACTCAGAGATCCACTCGTTGACGATCACACGTTGATCTGATTGGTTACAAGGTAGTTTGTGACGTCAGAAACACCAGCGATTTCAAAGCGTGTTTTTGGTTCACTGCAGTACTCAGCAATCACTCACACTCACACACACACACACACACACACACACACACACACACACACACGTTTCACTCAAACGGCTCGTACAGGGAGAATAAAGTGAAGCGTAATGCTGGAAGACATCAGGATCTCCTCCTGATCTGAAAGAGTTCTGTGTGAATTTAAGAAAACTGTTGCAGATAAAGACAATATCTTCAAATTACCATCCCTTAAAAAACTTGGTGTTTTTAATTTAGTGGAGAAACAAAACAGATGATCAACAATTATGTGCCTATAGAAACAAAGAGTGCAAAATTGAGAATGAATTTCGGTTCAAATCTATAATAAAGTCCCATTAGGCATTAACTATATATTAATAATGAACATTACATGAGCTACAGTATTTATTACTCTTTGTAAATGTTTGTTAATAAAAACAACTGTTCATTGTTAGTCCATGTCAGCTCAGGTCCATTAATTAATATTAACAGATGCTACTTTTGATTTTAACAATGTATTAGTAAATGTTGACAATAGCATTAGTAAGATTATTAAATAGTTATTATTTTCACTGTTAGTTATAATGCAAAAAACTAATCTATAAAACTAAAATATTGTATATCAAGTATAAAATATTGCAAAAGAAATCATTCTTTAGAAACTGAATATTTTTTTTTGTAATATTATGAACATACATAATATAAACTATGTTCTGTGCAGATGCATATATGATTCAATCTCAATCTAGTTTTTGTTTCAGCCCAGAACCTCCATACGACACATGCAGAATTTACTCAGTGTAAAGTCTCTAGACTTACTCAGTGTAAAGTCTCTAGACTTACTCAGTGTAAAGTCACAAGACTCTCCATGATGGACCTGAAGTTCTGGAGGCTGAGTTTTATCAATCTCAATATTCTGCTGTTCATAATCTGGACGCCAATATCATCTCAGTTTAAATATGAACCACTGGTTTTACACGGAGAAAGAGTGAGAAATACAGAGAGGAAGAGTCTCACAGACTCTCTTCTGTTTCACAACCATAATGCCAAACAAGCTGACCAAACAAGAGACCAAAGCTGGAGCTGAAGACACCAATAACAGAGAAACAGACACAATCAGTGTGAGTACCTGTATATAATATAATATATAGAATATGAACATGAATATGTATGTAATTTAGTGGGTATAGAAATAATCACCCCCCTTTAAAATAATCACATTTTGTTGCTTCGCAGCCTGAAATGAAGACAGACCAATGCAGCCAATAACCCGTTCAAAACCGGGATATTAGCAATAACCCGGTCGCGCACGGCCATGTAAACACCGGCAAAACCCCGAATATGCTCATATCCCGGATTTTAAAAACCCGGATATGATCCCTGGGGTACCCCTTTTCTAACCCGAATTTTTGGTCATGTAAACGCGTATCGGCATATCCCCATAATGATTGGTGTTCTGCGCATGTACTATTCGTAAGGAATCTTGGTCTGTTGAGTAGAGGAACTTCTCGGCGCATACAGAAACCCGCGTGCAGTATACCGGAAGTAAACATGGCGAGACGCAGCACAGCGTACTTTTGGAGCGAGGTCAGTACCAGCACCACATCGCAAACAAAGGCGATCGCTATCTGCCCCGAACTATTCATTATGCGCGTGCTGCTGCTGTTGTTGTCTTCGGATACAGGAAGAAGAATCGGAAATGACGTATATTGCGTCTCAAGGTTGTCCGTACGTACAGACGCTAACGTGCGTCGCCATTTACATCGGGATATTGCAATTCCATGTATACAGGAGAAACTCTCTCTGCTCACGCATGTAAACGGGTTATTCCTAATGTTTCAGAAACCTGAATAGTGACCTTAACCCGACCATAACCCGAATATTGGCTGCATGTAAACGTAGTCACAGTTTTTGATTCATTCAGATGTATTTACTCAGTGCAACTTATAACATCCAAGTGAAAGATATAACACCAACATGTCATAAAAAATTTTAAAAACGTAATCACTGAGTTGGAAAAAGGATCACCCCCTTGTTTCAGTATTTTGTTGAACCACCTTTTGCTTTAATTACAGCCTTTAGTGTGTTGGGATATGTCTCTTAACTTTGCACATCTAGACGTTGCAATTTTCGACCACTCTTCTTTGCAGAACTGCACAAGTTCAGTTAAATTTGATGGTGACCGTTTGTGGACTGGTGTCTTCAAGTCATTCCACAGATTTTCAATGGGGTTTAAGTCTGGGCTCTGACTAGGCCATGCAAGGACATTCACCTTTTTCTCCTTCAACCACTGTGTGGTCAGTTTTGCTGTGTGCTTTGGGTCATCGTCATGTTGGAAGGTAAATCTTCTTCCCATTGACAACTTTCTGGCAGAGAGCAGCAGATTTTCCTCAAGAATTTGACAGTCTTTTGCCCCATCCATTTTTCCTTCCATCCTGACAAAGTCTCCAGTCCCTGCTGCAGAGAAACACCCCCGAAACATGATATTACTGTAGGAATGGTGTTATTTGCTGTATTGGATTTTCACCAAACAATTAAATTTTAGTCAGACCATAACTGTAACGATGGTGGTTGAAGCAAGGAAGCAGGATCCACTTGCAGCACACACTTTATTAGTTAAACAAACTCCAAACTTGACTAAGACTCAGGCTAGGAACAGGACTCCGGGAAAGCACAACCAACAGTAACAACTACACACATTCAAGA
The DNA here is from genome assembly GCF_051911475.1 of Siphateles boraxobius. Taxonomy (NCBI): domain Eukaryota; kingdom Metazoa; phylum Chordata; class Actinopteri; order Cypriniformes; family Leuciscidae; genus Siphateles; species Siphateles boraxobius. The sequence goes on along the minus strand of NW_027509202.1, from coordinate 1,181,979 downwards.
ACTCACAAAGACTGAATAGAAACACAGGGTCTTAAATACAAGGGCAAACGAGCTGAACAAGATAACAAGGGGGCGTGGTTAATCGGGGACACCTGGGAAGACTAAGAGCGTTTTCACACCTGAAAGTACGCACCAAGGTCCGAACCAAAGTTCACGTTTTGATACATTTTATACTTTCAGAAAGTTTTGGTTTGGTTTCACACTGCAATTATGCGAGCGCACCAAAGAAAGATATCATCTATGTGGACTGCATCTCGACATTGATTGGTTTGTAAATGGGCGTGCGTCTGACGTCAGCGTGTTGTCAATTCGGCGGGTAACTTTGACAACATGAATGAACAGACGCATATCGTTGCAACTATATTTGGAAAGTGTCTGCGTTTTTTCCAGTTGACTTCTTATTATGTCATCAGACCATACTTCAATTAAAAAGCTCGTCTCCTCCTCTGCCCATGTGCTACCACGGCTCATTTTTCCTGTCACCTCCTGTTTTTCGGCTATGCGGGAACCACCGGAACTTCCTGTAAAAGGTCTGAAAGTCCGAACCATACAGAAATGCTTTCACACTAGAAACGAACCAAACCTTTGTTCAGTTTGATCCGGACCGAGACTACCTCTTTTCGTCAAACCAAATTTCATCTGTTTGGTCCGGACCGTGGTCCGGCGTAGGTTTCACACCTGTAATTTTGATTCGGACCAAACTGAAAAGTCCAAAAGTCCGGACCAAACAAGGTAGGTTTGAAAGGGCCCTAATAGTGATAATGGGGAACTACTAAACAAGAAACGAGGAGCGGGAAACAGAAAACAGGACTAAACCAAAAACACAAAGAACGGGGAAACACAGACAGAATGCATAACAATAACACCTTTTTCCACGTGGCCTTAGAATCTTCAAGGTGCGTTTTGGTCAAGCTCAGTCGTGACTGCATGTGGCCTTTCTGGAAGACTGGCTTTTTTCTTGCAACCCTCCCAAGCAAGCCACATTTGTGGAGAAATGACTCTTTGTCATGAATTCCTTCAACTGCTTCAGAGTTGCTGTTGGTAGCCTTTCTGACCAGTTTCCTCCTGGCTCTTTCATCCAGTCTGGAGCGACGTCCTGACCCAGGGAGGGCCTGTGTTTGTACCAAATAACTTCCACCTAAAGGGACATTGTGTAGGAATGTCTCCCATCTAGCGGAGAAATTGTATTTTGCATTCAAACGAATTGTGCTCTCCAGCGCCTCGCTTTTTCAAATGCGTGTTGCATCTACGGTAGCCGTTATGTGCCAAAAAGTTATGACAGGATGTCTGCTAACAGCACTTCGTCGAGTTTTCCTTTGGGTGAACAGGTTTGTTATTTCAAACAAACTGCAACTTGACACAACGAACAAACGAATGTTACAGTATGAATAATAACAGTGCAATGCAGCTTTTAAACTTGCTCTGCTCCTCCGTTTCTCCTGCTTTCAGTCACGTGACGCTGGCTCTGAACGAAAACGCGTTGTGGCTTAGTACTTTTTTACCCTCTCTGCTATTATAGTTTTTCAAGATGGCGGAACAACATGGAAGCCTCCGTGGACCTACCCGTCACATGTATATAAAGATAATACATTATTCATTTACGAGGATAAGTCAGATAATTGGCAGAGGTATTTGTACACCCATTGAGGACATATTTATGAATAAAAACATTGATTTTAGATAATAAAATACCTAAAAAACTACACATAGTCCCTTTAATAATAGACTTCACTGTGCTTCTAGGCACTGATAAAGCCTTTTTGTATCCATCTCCTGACTTGTGCCTGTCCACAACTTTATCCCGGAGATCTTTTGACAATGCCTTGCCACCCATAGTTGATTGTTTTCTTCAGTTGCACTACCAAGGACTGTAAAGCTTCAGGAAAAGCTTGTTTCATGCTGAGCTAATCAAAATGACCACAGCTGATCACAGTTGAAAGTCAATTGGCTTTGTGTGCTATTGAGAAGGTGATTAACTACACATGGTTGGGTTTACAAGTCATTTTTAGGAGGGGCGTGATTCTTTTTCCAACTCAGGGATTCTGTTTTTTAATTTGTAAAAAAAAAAAAATCTGACAAGTTGGTATTATATCTTTCACTTCGATGTTATAAGTTGTAAATACAGCTGAATAAAACAAAAAAATGTTTTTGTCCGTTTTCATTTCAGGCTGCAAAGCAACAAAATGTGATTATTTTAAAGGGAGCTGATTCTTTTCTATACCCACTGTATATATAGATATATACACACTTTTAAAATAAAACTATTCTGAATGTTTTCTATATTATTCTATATTCTGTCTATATACTTTTAAATAAAATTGTTTTTGTAATGTAATTTTTACCAATTGATGTAATATTTTATCCTCTTAAAAGTTTTAAGATATTGTGGAAATAAAAAATAGAATTTTGCAATTGTAAAATTGGAACTGTGATGTTCCATCTATTGTATATATGTTGTATTATAGTAATTATAGTATATAATATAGTATGTATATAAATAGTATATTATAGTATGTTGTATTATAGTAAATCCTGATGACATATGATTTAATAAAATATTTACAATTATTATATATATGTGCATACAATGATTTTTTTCCCACTCAATCCACCCCAGAAATGATTACCTTCAGCTAACAGGATCATGAGTTAAATAAATATGGTAATTTTGAGTTCATGTTGACTTTAGATATCAACAAAAACACACAAGCATTTCTGACTTTTCCAATCACGTCATAAAGTGTCGTTCCTGAAGCGCATGTTTGATCCAGGACTCGTCGAGCGTCAGAATCTAGTTATGAGGCCGTAAAATGTGTAAATTACAGCACGTTTTCTTCCAGCTCGAACTCCGACCTCCAGAACATCAGCGACCCAAACCGTCCCGCAAACCCAACGGGAAACACTGCAAAGAAATCCATCAGTGTTTCATAAAGGGTCAAATCTCTTCTGGAAGAATCATAAAGTGATATTGGCCAAACACATCCCCAATAAATCCAGAAATCATAAAAGAAGAGGAACAGCAGCGTTCAGCCGATTGTATCTGGGGCCGATTGTAAATTCAATATTGTGTTAACGCTCAGAACGAGCCTAAGGAGCCTGTAAATCCATACGCTAGATCAGGAATATAAACAGAAGAAGGAATTTCCTCACATTCTCCAGTCACACATGCTTATTAAACAAGAACAAAAGCCCATGAAATAACATTTGTCCAGGTTCTTCATCATCACACGTGTGATTTATGTGCAGGAGGCTCATCTACAGTCGTCTAGGTCACATGATTTACTCCTGACATGAGGAAAATATGCCCAGACTCTCTCATAACCACCGTCCTGCCAGAACATGATGAATATGGATTATTCCAGCGGTTCTCAACCCTTCTGAACTCCAAGCCTCACATCATCCACACAAATATTCAAACTTTGTTCTCCTTTTTAAAGGTTATTAAAGTTAAATAACACCATGAAAATATTTTTTTTGTTACGTTAACTGAAATGAAATATTAAAAAATAGTCAACATCTTCATTTAGCTTAACTTGATGCACTAAAATAAACTAACTGAAATAAAAATGAATAAAAACTATATTTACATATTAAAAATAACCAATAAAAATGACAAAAAACATTTCTAATTTAACTTAATTTTAACAAAATTACTCAAACTAATAAAAAATAAAAATATGGAAAACATAAGAACAACTAAACTTAATAATTATAAATAATTTAAATACAATTTCAGAAGTTTTTGAAATGTTCTTTTTAACAAATAAATTTACTTGAATTTGCAGTAATTTGTGAACGGCTGCATATGGATTAATGAGAAAGATTTTTAAATAATATGTTTTATTTACAAACATAACAAAAAACTATAGATTATTTGCATAACTAGAAAAAGGTATATTCATTATAAAAATCCCCTTGGTGTTTTAAGATTTTATTAATTTCCATGATTCTTCAAGGTCTAGATTTTAAATTAAAATCCTTATATATCCATGTTTTTCAATACCATGAAAATCCTCATTCGTTATTGAGGGGGTGAATAAAAATAAGAAATATCTGGACTTTTACACGTTTTAGCGCTTATGTTAAGTGATCTTGAGAACCACTAGATTATATAACCAATGAATATGATTACATAATGAATAGAGTAAACATAATTAGCTGTGACTGAATTCACCATTCAACAAAAGTGTTGAATAGAATGTTAGAATAGTAATACACTGAAAAAAACAATAAGTACATTTACTTAAATTTTCTTTGGCAACTTTTTGCATGAGTAAATTTCACATATGGAATTAAGTAAACTCTACTTAACTAAGTTAAGTGACAGTAACAGAAAATAAGTAATTTTAAATTAGCTAGTAAAAGGTTGAGTAATATCTATTTAGTTGAAGTTTCCTTTGCAATACATTTCACTCTAACAATATAACATTGAATTAAACCACTCTTTTAATGTATATGCTTTACATAGAAACAACTAAGTAATTAATGCAATAGATATTGTGAGAGACAGCATTTCTACATTTCAGAAATCATGTGCATGTGAGCGTAGATACCTCAATACTTAGATAACACACACTAATGATTGATGGATCGTTTTTGTGTATGAATGTGTCATTTTGAGTAGAAAATGAACTCCAAATGTCACAAAATGACAAGTTACTAATCCTAACAACAAACGCAATGATAAAACAGTGTAAATACAGCTGGAAAACATATTAATTATTCCAAGGCCCAGTGCATGATGGGAACAACAGTATCAGAAAAATGTAGTTATTTTACTTAATTATATAACGTTGATATTTACACTTTCATTTCTACACGATAGAATTGAGTACTAATATAGAATTTACTTATTATTTTTAATTCTTGCCTGAACTAATTTTTCCATGTAAATTACATTGTTTTTTTCTGTAGCATTTACTTCACCACAGAATTATTTGTATCAGTGAAGTTAATGAATATAGAGTTGTACTGTATTCAGTATTCAACACAAGCTCTGGTCCAATAATGCTTCATATCCAGATGAACTTCACATGTAAAGATCTCCGCATGTGTAAACGCTCCGTCAGGATTCAGAGACGATTAAACGCGTCTGTAAAGCGCAGAAAAAGCCGTTTGTGTTTAAGCATGAAATCTCTGACTTACAGCCGCTCGCATCTGCGCTCTTCTACTGTATCTCATTCACTCAGGTCTCAAACGACACACAGAAATATGACTGAATAATCAAAAACAAGGAGAAACATGCAGCACAGGATCAAACGCTTCACGCATATGGAGAACAGATTTTAAAAATGGCATCCTGTGATGTTGTGGCCAAATGGGTTTCAGGAACATCTGTGTGTTTCCCTCTGACTCGTCTATTAGTGAAATGAGCTAAATTGCTCTTTTCCTTGAGATGTTCGAGTCCAGCGAGGCTAATGGACACGTTTAATCACGGGTCACTGTGTGTCGCTCTAGCGGAGTGTGTGTTCAACGCCTCTGTGTTCATTTCCTTTAGGCGAAAGAGCAAGATGTTGAGAAACTGTGTGAATCGATTGTTCAGTGCCTTACAGTGAGACTGAAGAACAGAGAGAAACCAAAACAACCAGTTTCACATCAATCATTCATAGACTGAGGAGAAAAACACTCATTATCCAGAACAGCAGAACGATGAGGGACGACTGAAGCAATTGTGACCAACAATCCATCCATCCCTCCATCCTATACATCAATCCATCCTATACATCATATACATCCATCCATCCTATACATTCATCCATCCATCCATCCTATACATCATATACATCCATCCATCCTATACATCATATCCATCCATCCATCCATCCATCCATCCATCCATCCTATACATCCATCCATCCTATACATCCATACATCCTTTACATCCATCCATACATCCTATCCATCCATACATACATCCATACATCCTATAAATTCATCCATCATCCATCCTAAACATCCATCCATCCTATACATCCATGCATCCTATACATCATATACATCCATCCATCCTATACATTCATCCATCCATCCATCCTATACATCCATACATCCTTTACATCCATCCATACACCCTATCCATCCATACATACATCCATACATCCTATAAATTCATCCATCCATCCATCCTATACATCCATCCATACATCCTATCCATCCATACATAAATACATCCATACATCCTATACATCCATACACACATCCATACATCCTATACATCCATACATCCATCCATACATCCTATACATCCATACACACATCCATACATCCTATACATCCATCCATACATCCTATACATCCATACATACATCCATCCTATACATCCTATCCATCCATACATCCTATATATCCATCCATACATCCATACACACATCCATCCATACATCCTATACATCCATACATACATCTTATACATCCATTCATCCTATACATCCATACATCCACACATACATCCTATACATCCATCCATACATCCTTTACATCCATTCATCCTATACATCCATACATCCTATACACCCATTCATCCTAAACATCCTATACATCCATACATCCTATACATCCATTCATTCATCCTATACATCCTATACATCCATCATTCATCCTATACATCCATACATACTATACATCCATTCATACAGCCTATACATCCATCCATCCATACACACATCCAATCCATACATCCTATACATCCATACATCAATCCATACATCCTATATATCCATCCATACATCCATACACACATCCATCCATACATCCATACATCCTATACATCCATACATCCTATAAATCCATTCATTCATCCTATACATTCATACATCCTATACATCCATACATACATCCTATACATCCATACACCCTATACATCCATACATCCTATACACCCATACATACATCCTATACATGTCACGGTTCATGCATTCACTGTCTCGCCCTCGCGCTGTGAGTATTGTTGTGTGTGTATTGATAGGCATGGCTTGTGATTGAGGCTGAAGAGCGGATGAGCGGATCAGCGTCAGCTGTTTCTCATCACGGCACCCTATTTATTGTGTGTGAGTTTGTCCTGTCTTTTTCAGATCGTTGTCGAGGCTCTCTGGATTTACCTGTGTCTCCTATCCAGTTCTCCTGCCTGATCGTTTGCCCGGATCGCCTTTGTTCTTGCCTGGATTGCCTGAGTCTGCCCATCTGCGTCCCTGCGTTGCCAGTGCCCTGCCAGAGACTGAGACTTCCTTCTGAACCTACTACTTCTATTTTTTTGTGAATAAACAGTTGTTCTTTGCACTTGAATCCTATCGGTCTTTCTGGCCCTGACTGACAATACATCCATTCATCCTATACATCCATTCATTCATCCTATACATCCATCCAGCCATCCATCCTATACATCGATCCATCCTATACATCCTTCCATCCTTTTATCCATCCGTGTGTGTGTGTGTGTGTGTGTGTGTGTGTGTGTGTGTGTGTGTGTGTGTGTGTGTGTGTGTGTGTGTGTGTGTGTGTGTGTGTGTGTGTGTGTGTGTGTGTGTGTGTGTGTGTGTGTGTGTGTGTTATTTGCACCTGTCATTGATGGTCCAGTTGAGACAGAGGTTGAGGGACGTCAAGTTCCGGCACTTTCTCACGACCTCCATCACGGTCTCGTTGTTGAGCTCAGAGATGTGCCGCAGATCCAGACTGCTCAGGGACTGAAGCTGCAGGCACACACACACACAGACACACACACACACGGTCAGCACGTCCCTGCAGGTGCAGTAAATGATGCACATTACTCTTGAATACTCCTCAATGGAATATAAACGCCCCATTATCCTCCGTGTGACTGTGTTTGACCTCTGCAGAAGCAGAAGCATCTGACATGCTCTTTATGGAATGATTAATTATGTTCATAATCATAATCACAATTATTTTGATCAGTATTGTAATTTAACACAATTAGGAGTGGATGATATAACCAAAATCGTATTAGTGTTTTTTCCCCTCAATATATACCGTATCAAGTATATTTTATTGGAAATAAGATTTCATAGCAATTTTGATACCACAATAAAAAAGAAGATAGTAAAAGTTCTCAAACAATAACTGAAGACAAGTAAACAATCAGTAAGCCTAAAACAATAAAATCAAAGAACCAAATTACAAACAATAGGACAAAAACAATAAAAAAAAAAGATTCCTAAAGATTATTATTAAAGCAACCAAAAGTCATTGAGTCTAGAGCAGTGTTGATTAACATTAATATAATTAAATGTATATTAGGCTGTTGTCACTTTAAGACCTAATGCACGGATCCAATATACTGATACACATCTAACATACTGATAAATATAAATTTTTAATAATAAAATCAAGCACTTCCCGCCGGAGACTGCATTTCTCGAATCAAGTTACATGATTTGACAGATTTGGACGTTACGTTCAATACGTAAAACGTAATAAAATTGTTTTATCTCCATCATCATGTTTTCATTGAAACTAAAATCCGATTAATCTCTCAGCCCTGGACTTGAGAGCAAATTTTAAGACTAAATAGTACATTAAACTCTTGCTTGCTGATTCAGGAAACAATTTCAATGTCAATGTCAATTTTATTTCTATAGCACCATTAATCACAACATAGGTTGTCCAATGTGCTGCACAATGAAGACACAAGACAATACAATATAATTAATAACAAACAAAACAAAAAAAACAAAAACAAAAATGCAATATAACTTCCTCATTGATGCCAATTCACAAAAATGAGTTTTCAGCTTAGATTTAAAAACAGACAGTGATGATGCAGAGCGTTTATTTCAAGCGATAAACACACACACATTATGTCCTGTATTGGGACTCTACAGCGAGTGCCGGCATGTTGTGCTCTTGACCTTAATGAAAGCACAAGTGTTCGTTCGGCTCAACAAAACACTCCCTGCAGCGAATTACCCATGATTCCCTGCTCCGCTCCTGACCCAAAGACTAGCGGGAGAATTGGAGGCACAAAATAACGCAAAAGGTGATGGCTTGAAAAATGTCACAGAGTGTGTTTATAACTGCACATAAATTACACTCAGAGGTTATGATCCATCACATTTACTCAAAAACTGTACAGAAATATAAAGAGCTGGTTTAACACTATATCATATTTGATGCACAAATTTCTCAGGTCCATTAATGATCAACATAATCAAAACGTGAATCGCACACAATCTCCTCCATACCTTCTGTCGTCTGATTGAGGTTAAACTCTTTTATTAAGTAAAAGTCTTTTAACGTAAAGTAAAGTAAAGACTTTACATAAAGTAAAGTCACGATAACTTTGATATTGTTAGTAATATTTCACCTGGACTGAAGCAGCTTCGCTTTACTTGATTATCCATCATCATTTTATAGAAAAATCACTGCATCAAATATGATCATCAGGCTTTTGAGAAACGTTTATTTGTTCATCTCTCAATCATCATTGTATTGCATTGCATTATATGTTTTAAAACTACAGAGCTTTGATCATAAAACTGAGCATTTAAAAATCATCTTATGAAGACATTTTATTGGCAGATATTGATATTTATATGCATTTTATGTCAGTATCTAAATATCTCACTGATTTACATTACAAGCATTAGAATGTCATATAAATAACAGCATCTGCATAAATCAAATTGCACATTTATTCTTTAAGAGTTTAAATCTATGAATAAAATTGAGTTTTTTCCCCATATCTTATTATATGGCCCATAATCATGTCTCAACAAAAATCACATATGCACACTTTTTTTTTTTTTTACTTTTCTATTATATTTTGTCTAAAAGGGTTCAAAAACTCCATCCCAGATTATTCTGAATATTATTTCACATTTCAAGCTTTACAGGGTTAAATTCGGTTTCATGCACAACACAGTAAATCAAACACACAGGAAGCGCAAAAAGGCATCTGGTTTTAATATAAAGACACAAAAATGCAGCGTTGCATGTATGCAACATTAATCACGCATCTGCCCTCAACACACACACACACACTCAATGTGGTCCTTGTTAAGTGCACTTAACAGTGGTCAAGTCTCAATCTCTGGTCTCGATCACACACACACACACACACACACACACACACACACACACACACACACACACACACACACTCACTCACTCATTCTCTCTCTCTCTCTCTCTCTCTCTCTCTCACACTCTCGCTCACTCACTCACTCTCTCACTCTCTCACTCTCTCTCTCTCACTCACTCTCACACTCACTCTCTCTCTCACTCTCACTCACTCTCACACTCACTCTCTCTCTCACTCTCTCTCTCACTCTCTCTCTCACTCTCTCTCTCACTCTCTCACTAACTCTCTCTCTCTCTCTCACTCTCTCACTCACTCACTCAATCTCTCACTAACTCTCTCTCTCACTCACTCTCTCTCTCACTAACTCTCTCTATCACTAATTCTCTCACTAATTCTCTCTCTCACTCTCTCTCTCACTCTGTCTCTCACTAATTCTCTCTCTCTCACTAACTCTCTGTCTCACTCACTCTCTCAAACTCTCTGTCTCTCTCTCTCTCTCTCTCACTCTCTCTCTCACTAATTCTCTCACTCTCTCACTAACTCTCTCTCACTCACTCTCTCTCTCACTCTCTGTCTCTCTCTCTCCCTCTCTCTCTCACTCTTTCACTAATTCTCTCTCTCACTAACTCTCTCTCTCTCACTCTCTCTCTCACTCACTCTCTCACTTTCTGTCTCTCTCACTCTCTCTCACACACACACTCACTCACTCACTCACACACACACACACACACACACACACACACACACACACACACACTCTCTCTCTCTCTCTCTCTCTAACACAACACACACTCACTCTCTCTCTCACTAATTCTCTCTCACTCTCTCACTAACTCTCTCTCTCACTCACTCTCTCTCACTCTCTATCTCTCTCTCTCCCTCTCTCTCTCACTCTCTCACTAACTCTCTCTCTCACTCACTCTCTCTCACTCTCTATCTCTCTCTCTCCCTCTCTCACTCACTCTCTCACTAACTCTCTCTCTCACTCTCTCTCTCTCTCACTCACTCTCTCACTCTCTGTCTCTCTCACTCTCTCTCTCTCACTCACACACACACACACTCTCTCTCTCTCTCTAACACAACACACACTCACTCACTCACACACACACACACTCTCTCTCTCTAACACACATGCACACACGCACATGCACACACTCTCACACACTCTCTCTCTCACTCTCTCTCTCACACACACACACACTCACTCACACAGTCACTCACTCACTCTCTCACACTCTCAATCACACACACACACACACACACACACACACACACACACACACACACACACTCTCTCTCTCTAACACAACACACACACACTCACTCACTCACACACACACTCTCTCTCAAACACACATGCACGCACGCACATGCACACACTCTCACACACTCTCTCTCTCTAACACACATGCACGCACATGCACACACTCTCACGCACTCTCTCTCACACTCTCTCATACACTCACATACAATCACACTCTCACACACCAACTGAATGTGGTCCTTGTTAAGTGCACTTAACAGTGGTCAAGTCTCCATCTCTGGTCTCGATCACACTTGCAGGAAAGCGGCTGCATTGTTTGTAAAATAAAAAGGCATGAAACCATGAGAAATCGATATAAGCAGACGCACGATACGCAGTTCCACTCACACACGTTACACATGTTAAAAAAGTCTGCAACCTTTCCCTCCTCAATCCCACAAAACACAGCAAACAAACAGCATTCAAGAACAAATCACGCTTTCATTCTGACTGCACAAAAACTATTGCACAGAGAGTCTGTATTTTACCTCACAAAAATCCATCATTACTGTCTCAACACAAACCCTGAGCTGATTCTACTTGTACTTACCATAGTAATAATAACAGTAAATTATGCGTAATTATATGCAACTAACCCTAAAACAAAACCCTAACCCTACAGTAAGTACATATAGTTGCTTAA
>NW_027509202.1:1135000-1165000 GCF_051911475.1 Siphateles boraxobius | reverse complement strand
TTTATCACAGCAAAAAAAATGACTCCTTCGAATGTGTACTTGACATAGTTTGCACATTTTTTGCATGCATGGAATACCTGAATGTTACTGTTAACTTAAACTAAAATTATTTAAAATGTTTACGTTAAAATGTAAAAAATAAACTTGAAAAACTTAAATGAAAATTGTATAAAAAAAGTTGAAGTACTAAAATTATTTAAACTAAAACAAAAAAAATAATGCTAAATAGAAATATGTTGTATATAGAATATATCGAAAATATTAATATAGTGTATATAATTGTATATATATATAATATTTTGAAAATATATAGATGCCATTTCAAAAATATTAATAAATACTTTTATAGTTTATATATAACAGTACAATTAAATAATATTATTTACACAAAAAGGCATACTGTGCACTACACTGTATCCCATAATGCACTGCACTCAAACTGACCTTCCATTTTGAAACCGAAGTTACACGCACAATAAAAATTGACTAATTTTTCTTGATTCATTTAAGAAAACGATCAAGAGCTGTGACATTTTAAATCAATAAAGATATTAAAAATGTAATTATATTAAATACCGTGCAGTATTCAGCTGAACACAGTATGGGTGTAAAACTGTGAGTCACGTGTTCATAAACAACACAAAGTATATGCACTGCAGAAATATTAAGAGTATTGGATTAAATCATGTATAAAAGATTCAGTTCAAAAGAATCATTTGTTTTTAATGTATTGTGTTCATTTAAGTTCTGCAAAAACAAATGAATTCTGTTTAACTGAATATTTTTGGTATTCAGATCTGCTGATTAACAAATTAATCAAATTTATTCAGATCATTCGAAAGATTCAGTTCAAATTAATAATTTAAAACAAACGATTCTTTTGAACTGAATCTTTTAAATCATTATACTAAACCTAAATGAATCCAATTCATTAAAGCAAATGATTCTTTTGAACTGAATCTTTTAAATGATCAGAATTGTTATATATATATATATAGTATTTGTATATTAGTATTTATTTCTAAACACATCTAGAGAACTTAGTTTGGAAGTAAAACACTGATTCACATGTTCCTAAATAACACGAATTAAATGACAAATAGCACTTTTAACAACCTGAAACAAACCGATTCACTACACCGAACTGAACTAAGATCAAATCATTTGACAGAAGATTCTCAGATCTGATTTGACCATTTTAGGCTCCTGAAGTCCTAGTTGTTTCTGCAAAAGTCGCCAGTAATCATGCAAGGAAAAATAGGGTCACAAAAAAATATCATTACCTAATAATTTGCATGCAGGCAATTACAGCCGCTGTTTTACTGTGCCGGTGTGTTGAAGATAACTCTCTCATTAGCATGCTAATGTGCAAACAGCAGGGTGTGTTGGATCTGCAACATTTTACGATTCACCTCATTACACATTAATGAGATTTAAAAGTGAAGGCAAAATAAAAATAACTTGTCTTTGTGAAGTTTGAATGTGCAACATCAGTCAGAGTCGCTTCAAACCGGAGATTCAACACTTATTTTTTAATAAATAAAGTAATGATAAAGTGCACTGATGACAATCAGATTAAGAAAATTAATTAAGTACTATTAATTAAGTTATAATACAATACAATATTTTTACAATAATATTATATACTATAATATAAATTGCAATATTATAATATTTATTTATTAATAATATGATATAATATAACTTATGAGATGAATAATTAAACCTATACATCAACTTTTGAAGCATTAATGGACTTTAAGTTTACAATATTTATATTATAATTGCAATTTTATAATATTTACAATATTGCAATTACAGAATATATATATATACGTATATATATGTGTGTGTGTGTGTGTGTGTGTGTGTGTGTGTGTGTGTGTGTGTGTGTGTGTGTGTGTGTGTGTGTGTGTGTGTGTGTGTGTGTGTGTGTGTGTGTGTATATATATATATATAAATTCTCTCTCTCTCTCTCTCTCTCTCTCTCTATATATATATATATATGTATATATTAATTAAATCTCTCTCTAATATATATATAAATATAGAGAGAGCTACTATATTATATAAATATATATTTAATAATATATTGTCTAATAAATATTTAATAATGTATTAAGATATTTGAATTATAATATAATATAATAATTGAGATGAATAATTAAACCTATACATCAACTTTTGAAGCATTAATGGACTATAAGTTTACAATATTTATATTATAATTGCAATTTTATAATATTTACAATATTGCAATTACAGAATATATATATATATATATATAGAGAGAGAGAGAGAGTTAATATATTATTAAATATATATTTAATAATATATCGTTTAATAAATATTTAATAATGTATTAGGATATTATGATATAATATAATATAATATAATATAATATAATATAATATAATATAATATAATATAATATAATATAATATAATATAATATAATAATTGAGATGAATAATTGAGCACTCCTGTCCTCTTACCCTGGTGAGGTGAATGACTCCCTGTGACGTCACCGAACATCCCATAAACCCCACGAACTGCAGCTCGGGACAGTTCTCCGCAAACGCCTGCACGGATCTGTCCGTCACCTGGAACACACACGGGAAAAGTTAAGCACAAAATAAATAATCACCAGGCAAATGCAAAAATAAATTCTGACAATATTACAATATTTATATTATAATTGCAATATTATAATATTTGTAATATTGCAATTACATAATATATATATATACACACACTGTATATGTTCAATAACATAATAGTGCAATAATATATTATATTATAATATATTTGCAACATTGCACAGAATTATTAAACCGATATAACAACTTTTCTTTCAATCTCGCATCCAAATGAAGTTTGTTTACTCACTTTGACCTTTGACCTTATGCAAAAGCAAGACGCATGAAATCAAATTCACCCAACAATCAAATCAACAATCGGAAGCAAATCAAATCTAAAGGCTGAATAAATGTAATAAGTGTAGCATCACTTCAGCGGGCCGGCCTCTCAGTCCCCGTCCCGGGTCAGGGGTCAGAGGTCAGAGGTCAGCCGCCGCCCATAACATTTATCATGGTACTTAAAAATGATTATTCTGGCAAAGCTTCCCTGGGTTATTAAAGCGCCTCTGAGACACACGAGTGATGTGACAAACAAAATTCTTTCGGCACGTATATCATGTGGGTTTTACTAACGTCTGTGTTAAAGGTCATCGGGCGAATCCGTGTAAGATGGAGACACACACACACACACACTCTTACTTACACTCCCAGACTCACTCACTCTCACACACACACACACTCTTACTTACACTCCCAGACTCCCAGACTCACTCACTCTCACTCTCACACACACACACACACACTCTTACTTACACTCCCAGACTCACTCACTCTCACACACACACACACACACACTCTTACTTACACTCCCAGACTCCCAGACTCACTCACTCTCACACACACACACACACTCTTACTTACACTCCCAGACTCACTCACTCTCACACACACACTCTCACTTACACTCTTTGACTCACTCCCCCTCTCACTAACACTCACACTCACACACACACACACACACACTCTCTCACTTACACTCCCTGACTCACTCCCCCTCTCACTTACACTTACACTCACACACACACACACACACACACACACACACACACACGCACACACACACTCTCTCACTTACACTCCCTGACTCACTCCCCCTCTCACTTACACTTACACTCACACTCACACACACACACACTCTTACTTACACTCCCAGACTCACACACACACACACACACACACACTCTCTCACTTACACTCCCTGACTCACTCCCCCTCTCACTTACACTTACACTCACACTCACACACACACACACTCTTACTTACACTCCCAGACTCACTCACTCTCACACACACACACACACACACTCTTACTTACACTCCCAGACTCCCAGACTCACTCACTCTCACACACACACTCTCACTTACACTCTTTGACTCACTCCCCCTCTCACTAACACTCACACTCACACACACACACACACACACTCTCTCACTTACACTCCCTGACTCACTCCCCCTCTCACTTACACTTACACTCACACACACACACACACACACACACACACACACACTCTCTCACTTACACTCCCTGACTCACTCCCCCTCTCACTTACACTTACACTCACACTCACACACACACACACACACACACACACACACTCTTCCTTACACTCCCAGACTCACACACACACACACACACACACACACACACACGGAGAACTCTGGGTGAGGAATTACACTCATTTATCTGAAACACACAGTGTCGTTCTCAGGCCGTGAGCTCCGAGACTGATATCAGGGTTTCTGTCTCTGACCTCTCGCTGACCTCTGGCAGGACATTAATCCATCACGACTAACATTTAACATTTAATTTAATACTCAATAATAATATTGATCTCCTGCATTGACACCATAATACTGTATTAGAACTGAACTGAGCTGTATGATGACATCACGGTTTACTCCAGAGCGGCTGTATATATATATATATATATATATATGAACTAAATTAATAAAAAAGTGAACCATCGCTGAACTTACTTAAGCTGGACTGTGGAAACATCTTCTGGAAACATTCATTCTTTCATTCATTCATTCTTTCTTTCATTCATTATTTCTTTCATTCATTATTTCTTTCTTTCATTCATTCATTCTTTCTTTCTTTATTTCAGGAATTGAATGAATGAATGAATAAATAAATATGAATGAATGAGTGAGTTTGACAGTGCTTTATCTCTGGTGCGTCAGAAATGTGGATTCAGAGACACTTTCTGCACGACTCCTGGTTTTAATGTTTTGGAACATGAATTGAGTTTTGAAACCGAGACGTGAATAAACGCCAGCCAATATTCAGCATGTGGAGCGGCCAGAGCAATAATTCATAACGCTTAATTCCTGCACTTTTATTTCCATGTAATCAAAATTCCTAAATGATGTCCAAGTCATATTTTACACACAAAAAAATAAAAAAAATCAAGAAGTCTTAGTGTGCGTTATTACCAGGACACATTATTGACTTTGTTTGTTTCTAATAATATATTGTTGTACAATTTTCATTATTTGTTTATTTAAATCAGCATAAATAAATAAACACTATGTTGTATACATTAATATAAACAAACAAATAAATGACTAAAAAAAAACAAGTCAATTTTCCATTACAATAATGAGATTTAAAGGTAAATGTGCTTAATTGTCATGAAAATAAAAGGTTGTATGAATAAATGAATACAAAATTAATGAATAAATTAATGAATGAGCGAGTCCAAATTAATAAATAAATGAATAAAAATGAATGATTGAATGAACAAACATACAAATGAATGATGCATTGTATTAACGACATTCAATGAGAATTAGAGAGAAATGCATTTAATTGTCATGAAAATAAGACCTAAACGATCAAAGATCGTAAACATCGGCTTCATTTTCTTCATGCAACACGTTTCTTTTGATTTTGCGGTGACATTTCGTGCAGGATTTGTGACTCTTACTCGAGACTTACAAAAGAAGAGAAATAAAGAGCGAGAGACAACCATAGACAGTAAAAGAAATGGACACAGCGACCCCATTGATTTCAACGGAGAAGACTGAAGCCCGATTATAGCACTCGCTTCCTGATGGCTGAGCGACTGCGCAGGATCAAACTGAGCTTGACGACAGTCTGACAGTTGTAAATCTTCTAGTAGCTGTGCCAAGACAAATCTGAATCACCTAATTCCTCAAACACGTTGTTGAAATATTTTGTCCTGTTGCTTTTATGGACTCTCTATCTATGGGCTTCTCCCTTTATGCCTCTATGTCCCCCGATTGCCTCATAGACAGTAAAAGTTTGCCTGCGAGCTTCTCCTCCTGTGTATACGGTAATTTCTCTACTGTGCGACAGAAAGTCGCGTGGTTATGACGCAATCGTTACCCTATTTTTACAAAAACGTGTTATAACGTAAGATACAAAGTAATGGAGCCTTTTATACATTGTCGTGTTTCTTTAGAAATAAATAATGGACAAATGAAGTCTTTGGACGCCTCAGATGTAAAATTATTCGCTGTCAAAGTGACGCCAAAATGAATGGGAGTCAATGCAATGCTAACAGCAGGTGAAGCTCTGCTACAATGGCGGCGCCCGCGAGGCTTCAGTTTCCGGCTGATGGATTACCCGCTTGGTGACAACACCTGCTTTCTTCTCTACTTTCCACGGCACACGACACTCGCATATGATTGTGGTGCATCGCCCCCTAGTGGCAGTCGAACGCGACTTTTCAACACGATTATACGCGACTCTCGCAGTCTGTATGATATAACTCTCAAATCATACAGAGATGTCAGCAAAAACAATAATATATATATATAATACATCATTTTTTATTTATTTATACATAACCATGCATTTTTTTTAAGTATTTAAAGTATTTCGCAACAAGTTTTTTTTTTTTTTGTAAGTATTAATAATTCTCAATTTTCCGCATACGCATATGATCCGTAGCCACTTTCCAGAAACTGCTGAAGACGCATCTTTTTCGGCAGCACTTGATCCAGTAATACTAACAATTTCTCTTCTATTCTGTTTTTTATTATTTAAAAAATATAAATTAAAAAAATAGTTAGATTAAACTGAGGAGGGTCACAGCACTTGCATATTGTTGTCTGACTGTTAGTTTCACTGCTTCTATTGTTCTCATTTGTAAGTCGCTTTGGATATAAGCATCTGCTAAATGAATAAATGTAATGTAGGGCTGCACAATATATCGAAATTATCGAAATATCGCAAATGTATATATCGTGATACGCATATCACAACGGCTTGCAATAACTGGAGTCATGAACAAAAGACAGAAAATCACTCACTGCTCGTGGCTGAATCACTTTTGTAGCTTTAATAAGAATCAGGATGTATTTAATTCATACAGTGAAAACTAAGCAGTGTTTGTACATTTGATTATTCAGTTTCTGTTGTTTAATAATCCTAATGTAGGATAAGCTGAAACCCGAGGTTTACACTGATGTTAAATAACACTTCTTATGCGACAGTAAAACTTCACTTTCAGAAGCTGTACGGATGTTTTCTTGTCACAAAAAGAATGTGAAACACTATGTAGGTTATATAATTTTAAAGATATTTTAAAGATAATTTAAGTTTACTTTACACACTTTAAGCATTATCGTATCGAATATCGCATTATTTAATGAGTTATTGCATATCGCACTTTTCTTCAATTTCGTGCAGCATATATGTAATGTAATATGATCATAATTCCCCGTACAGCTCTCCATTGGGAATGAAAGGCTTCTGTGGTTTGTCGTGTCGAGTCGGATGAGTGAGCGCAGAAGAGCAGTGAACGTGTCGTGTGGAGTACAGATCCTCATCTAGCAGACGGTGACGCTCATCTGTCACGCTCATACGTGAGAGACATCGAGACGTCGAGACTCGTAACGGTTCCTGTGGCGATGCGTCTTCCTGTCCGAGAGGAATGGATTTCAGAACCGGGCGACGGGACCGATTCATTCTCATTACTTTATTCTGGCCCGTAACAAGAGGCCGTTCTAACAGCCAATTTACTCCTGCAGATGTGAGTCTATAAAGCGTGTCAAAAGTGCTGATCCTCCACTTTCAGCTCAAATCTTCTGTTTGCCGCCCACCGTGAAGAGAGGCATTGTGGGAGGTGGAAACAAATAAAGACGGTCGTGTGTAATTCGCCGTGCTTCATCACTGAGATGGATCGAGGTGAGTGTGTGTGTGTGGGTCAGCGGGGCGGTCATCCATCAGGGTAATTGTGTTTGAGAGATGCAGGTCTTTAGATGCGGAACAAGCCAGTGTCGTTTACAAGACTGATGAGGAGAGTCAGAGAAACCTATAATGACCCGCTCCAGTTAAACAGGTCCATGTGTGTCTCATTACAACTCAAACACCTCCTGAAACTGAGGTCACATGATCACTGACTGCTGAGGTCACATGATCACCACTGCTGAGGACACATGATCACTGACTGCTGAGGTCACATGATCACTGACTGCTGAGGTCGTATGATCACTGACTGCTGAGGTCGTATGATCACTGACTGCTGAGGTCACATGATCACCACTGCTGAGGTCACATGATCACAGACTGCTGAGGTCAAATGATCACTGACTGCTGAGGTCACATGATCACTGACTGCTGAGGTCACATGATCACTGACTGCTGAGGTCGTATGATCACTGACTGCTGAGGTCACATGATCACTGACTGCTGAGGTCACATGATCACCACTGCTGAGGTCACATGATCACTGACTGCTGAGGTCGTATGATCACTGACTGCTGAGGTCACATGATCACCACTGCTGAGGTCACATGATCAGTGAATGCTGAGGTCAAATGATCACTGACTGCTGAGGTCACATGATCACTGACTGCTGAGGTCAAATGATCACTGACTGCTGAGATCACATGATCACTGACTGCTGAGATCACATGATCACTGACTCCTGAGGTCACATGATCACCGACTGCTGAGGTCACATGATCACCGACTGCTGAGGTCACATGATCAGTGACTGCTGAGGTCACATGATCACTGACTGCTGAGGTCACAATCACCACTGCTGTGGTCACATGATCAATGACTGCTGAGATCACATGATCACCACTGCTGAGATCACATGATCACTGACTGCTGGGGTCACATGATCACTGACTGCTGAGGTCACATGATCACTGTTTGCTGAGATCACATGATCACTGATTGCTGGGGTCACATGATCAAGACTGCTGAGGTCACATGATCACCACTACTGAGGTCACATGATCACCACTACTGAGGTCACATGATCACCACTGCTGAGGTCACATGATCACCACTGCTGAGGTCACATGATCACTGACTGCTGAGGTCACATGATCAATGACTGCTGAGATCACATGATCAATGACTGCTGAGATCACATGATCACTGACTGCTGGGGTCACATGATCACTGACTGCTGAGGTCACATGATCACTGATTGCTGAGATCACATGATCACTGATTGCTGGGGTCACATGATCAAGACTGCTGAGGTCACATGATCACTGACTACTGAGGTCACATGATCACCACTGCTGAGGTCATAGGATCTCTGACTGCTGAGATCACATGATCACTGACTGCTGAGGTCACATGATCACTGACTGCTGAGGTCACTGACTGCTGAGGTCACATGATCCCTGACTGCTGAGGTCACATGATCACTGACTGCTGAGGTCACATGATCACCGCTGCTGAGGTCACATGATCACTGACTGCTGAGATCAAACGATAGGCTATAAACTAAAAATAGATGTGATTAATCACGGTTAATCGATGTGACAGCACTTTCTACTATTTTCTACTTGCTGCTTCTAGTCTTAGATCTGCTGGTATTAATAAGAGGAACAATCTCATTCTACAGAGAATCTGATTGGACGATACGCCTTGAGAGCAATATGATGTAATCAATATTTCTTCACTCTTAGGAGTGCATTTATATATGAGCTCAAAGTTACAGAAATGCACTAAACCATACAAATAAAACATTTGTTAAAATGCAAAACAAGAGTTTTTATTGTACTGACAAGCATTGATTTCTAGTTAAAGTATATTATAATTAGCAACACTAAACATGTGTGACATTAAACGGTTGCCATGCGTGTTTTATATCGACTGGTGTGTTCAGGACCGACTGCACTGATACACACACACAACGATGAGACGCATTTCAGTGTGTGAGTGTGAAGTAGAGGTCAGTGTGTCTCATTATCCTCGTGTCACGCGAGTGCAAACGTGCAAACACACACACACACACACACTCCCTCTTAATGGTGCCGCGGGGAATATTTATCAATTAACACCCCTGCGCTAATTAAGAAACTCAGTATTCAGCGCTTCTCTCCAGCGCAGGAGAGAGCCACTGACCTTGAACATGTTCTGATCATGTTAATGTTTTTGGACAGATATTTAAAAAAATATATATATTTAGTAAAGCAGAATAAAAGCGTTTTGAATAAACATTAGCCATTAAAACAGAGTCGACCGCTGAGCATTTTGATCAGGCGTGTAATTGGGAGCCGACGGTCTTTTAACGCCACGATTTATTCAGAACACGCCAAAAGAGTTGCACTGTTGTGAAACTACATACAGATGACTGAAGAAAAACATTCAAAATATAGATTTTAATGCATATCAAGATTTTATAGCCACTCTGAAGACACTTTAATATTTAGTCTTGAGAATTGAACCCAAACCGAATCAAATGTTCCTCTTATGATATCATATCTCACACTCTAAAAAATGCTGGGTTGTTTCAACACAAACTTAGGTCAAATATGGACAAACCTAGCCGTTGGGTTAAATTTTTTAATACATTTTTTAACCTAATAGTTGGGTTTGTCCATATTTGACCCAAATTTGGGTTAAAACAACCCAGCATTTTTTAGAGTGACACTAATGTTAATGTGATAAATGTACAAACAACACGGCATCAAAATCCACTTCATAACCTTTGTGTCTGCTTCGCTTATCATTACACACAAAAAAATGCTGGGTTGTTTTAACCGAACTTTGGGTCAAATATGGAAAAACCCAGGCGTTGGGTTAAATTTTAACATTTCATTTTCAACCCAACATTTGGGTTTATCCATATTTGACCCAAAATTGGGTTAAAACAACCCAGCATTTTAGAGTGTATACTAAATCACCAGCAAACCCATTTTAATAAGCTACTTAACTCAATTTATCTCACCCACAAATGTAATTTCTGTCATCACTCTAAAAAATGCTGGGCTGTTTTAACACAATTTTGGGCCGAATATGGACAAACTCAAACATTGGGTTAAAAATGTAATATTACAAAAGTAACCCAATGGCTGGGTTCGTCCATATTTGACCCAAATTTGGTTTAAAACAACCCAGCATTTTTTAGAGTGTTTACTCAAACCTCTTTGACTTTAATTCTTCGGTGAAGATGTTTTCCAAGTGTGGAAAATAAATGATGATTCAAACAGCTCTGAAAACATAAACAAGTATCATAAACGTTCTTCCTTTAAATGTTTTAGAACGCAAAAAGAAATATTCCAGCAAAATGAGGGCAAATGATTTTGGGTTGAATTATTCATCATATTTCATGCAAAACCACTGGTTAAGCCAACCGGGCAGTTACAGAGTATTTACTAATATTTTTATGTGTTACAATTATATTTCAGGAACACAGTAAAGTTTTAAACAGACGCGAGTCAGACGATAATTAATTGCGGTTGACAAGGAACACCTGGATTTCATTTTCAGGGCAGAACGAGTTACTCATGACTAGAACATCAGTCTCAGCCTCACCACAAAACAGCGCAAACGCACTATTTATTCTGATCAACATCAAGATTTTAGATTATGTATTTTTTTTTTTTTTTTTTTTGCAATCTAGATTGTAGGCTTTAATTTTTTGAAATATTTAATTCATTGCTTAATTTTTCATTTGATTAAAATTAATTTAATTTAGATTATAGCTATCATTTATTTAAATATATAATTTATTATTAATTTAGATTTTAGGTAATCATTTATTATGTACATTTAAATTAATTTAATTTTAATTAATTTTAATTTAGATATTAGGTTATCATTTATTTAAATATTTAATTTAAAAAACGTATTTAGATTTTAAGTTATACGTTTATTTAAATGTTAAATTAATTATTTAATTTAGATATAAGGTTATGATTTATTATGTACTTTTAGATTAATTTAATTCAAAATAATTTAATTTAGATTTTAGGTTATAAGTTATTATGTACTTTTAAATTAATTTAATTTTAATTGAGATATTAGGTTATAATTTATTTAAATATTTAATTTAAAAAATATATTTAGATTTTAAGTTATATGTTTATTTAAATGTTAAATTCATTTTAGGTTATAATTTATTATTTTATTTTTAATAATTTAAATTAATTTTATTTTAATTTAGATTTTAGGTTATAATTTATTATTACATTTATATTTGTAATTTATTTAAATATTTAATCTAAATTAATTCATTTTAATTGAGATTATAGGTTATAATTTATTTAAATATGTAATTTATTTCAGTTATTATTTATTTTAAATTTATTTTATTTAGATTTAAGGTTGTGGTAATTTAATTAAAAATATATATTTTAATATTTAATGTAATATAATGTAATGTAGTGTAGCGTAAAAAAAATAAGTTATTTAAGTAGTTCTGCAGGGTGATGAATAAATGTATAAAAGTACAAATAATCCACAGTTAAGTCTTATTTAATCATCAACATGATAAATAAAGGATTATTATCAATGTAATTCTGCTTTGAAACGATCTATATTGTAAAAAGCGCTATATAAATAAAGGTGACGACTTTCATTATGATGATAATAAAATAAATTATATTTTATTAGTGTTACTCATGTTAATGCACAGAATCATCATATCTAATCCTAAGGTCAAAGGTCATGCGCTGCTTAAAATTTTGTGGAAATTGTGATTCTGCTAGAACTTATTAATTTGATAACAGTAAAGACATTTATAAAATAACAAAATATTACTGCTTTAAATAACATCAAAGAATCCTGAAAGAAAGAAAAAAAAACAGTTTCCACAAAAAATATGAACTTATGAATAATAATCATAAATGTTTCTTGAGCATGAAATCATCATATTATAGTGATTTCTGAAGGATCATGTGACACTGAAGACTGGAGTAATGATGCTGAAAATTCAGCTTTGATCACAGGAATAAATTACACTTTACTATATATTCACATAGAAAACAGATGATTTACATTGGAAAAACTATTTTACAGTATTTTTGATCAGCCTTGTTGAGTCCTAAGAATGCTTATTATTCTGAATGGTAGTGTGTATATGTATTAGTCAGTGGCATAAAAGATATTCAGAAATAAGTGTGTTCTACATCAGAAATGGATGTGTTGTGCAATAATACACAGAAAACAGCTCAAACTCACACACACCGCACACACACACACACACACGACACACACTTGATGTTCCCGGACAGCCTGTCTGATCCGCGCTGGAAAGGTCAGTGGCTCGTTAAAACAACATTAGAAATGACAGAAATAAGTTAGTGTGTGTCACTCCTCCTCTGACATCAGTCCGTCTCATTTCCCCTCTGCAAGTAAACACAGTTTCCGTGACGATCGATGAAGTTGAACATCTCACGGATCCTTCATTCAGAAAGCAGACGCGGTTTATTAAAGATTCATTACGTTCTAGTCTTTTTCACACGTATTTATTCATCTGAAGTATTTCTTCAGATAAGCGCTTCGTCAAAATGCACAAACGCTTCATTTTACAAAGGAAATCCATTTACTTATTCACTCTTACTGCACTCTAAAAAGTAGTTTTTGTCTAGCCCATATCCTGGGTCAGACGTAACGTCCCTGTGTTTGGGTAGTTTTTTGTGTAGCCCATATCCTGGGTCAGACGTAACATCCCAGTGTTTGGGTAGTTTTTGTGTAACACATATCCTGGGTCAGACGTAACAACCCAGTGTTTGGGTAGTTTTTGTGTAACACATATCCTGGGTCAGACGTAACAACCCAGTGTTTGGGTAGTTTTTGTGTAACACATATCCTGGGTCAGACGTAACGTCCCAGTGTTTGGGTAGTTTTTGTGTAGCCCATATCCTGGGTCAGACGTAACAACCCAGTGTTTGGGTAGTATTTGTGTAACACATATCCTGGGTCAGACGTAACAACCCAGTGTTTGGGTAGTTTTGTGTAACACATATCTTGGGTCAGACGTAACAACCCAGTGTTTGGGTAATTTTTGTGTAACACAGATCCTGGGTCAGACGTAACGTCCCAGTGTTTGGGTAGTTTTTGTGTAGCCCATATCCTGGGTCAGACGTAACAACCCAGTGTTTGGGTAGTTTTTGTGTAACAGAGAACCTGGGTCAGACGTAACAACCCAGTGTTTGGGTAGTTTTTGTGTAACCCAGATCCTGGATCAGACGTAACAACCCAGTGTTTGGGTAGTTTTTGTGTAACACAGAACCTGGGTCAGACGTAACAACCCAGTGTTTGGGTAGTTTTTGTGCAACCCAGATCCTGGATCAGACGTAACAACCCAGTGTTTGGGTAGTTTTTGTGTAACACATATCCTGGGTCAGACGTAACATCCCAGTTTTTGGGTAGTTTTTGTGTAACCCAGATCCTGGGTCAGACGTAACAACCCAGTGTTTGGGTAGTTTTTTGTGTAGCCCATATCCTGGGTCAGACGTAACAACCCAGTGTGTGGGTAGTTTTTGTCTAGCCCATATCCTGGGTCAGACGTAACGTCCCAGTGTTTGGGTAGTTTTTGTGTAGCTCATATCCTGGGTCAGACGTAACGTCCCAGTGTTTGGGTAGTTTTTGTCTAGCCCATATCCTGGGTCAGACGTAACATCCCAGTGTTTGGGTAGTTTTTGTGTAGCCCATATCCTGGGTCAGTCGTAACAACCCAGTGTTTGGGTAGTTTTTGTGTAGCCCATATCCTGGGTCAGACTAACAACCCATTGTTTGGGTAGTTTTTGTGTAGCCCATATCCTGGGTCAGACGTAACAACCCAGTGTTTGGGTAGTTTTTGTGTAACACATATCCTGGGTCAGACGTAACAACCCAGTGTTTGGGTAGTTTTTGTGTAACCCAGATCCTGGATCAGACATAAGAACCCAGTGTTTGGGTAGTTTTGTGTAACAAATATCTTGGGTCAGACGTAACAACCCAGTGTTTGGGTAGTTTTTGTGTAACACAGATCCTGGATCAGATGTAACAACCCAATGTTTGGTTAATTTTTGTGTAACCCAGATCCTGGGTCAGACGTAAAAACCCAGGGGTTGAGTTATTTTTGTGTGACCCAGATCCTGAGTCAGACGTAACATCCCAGTGTTTGGATAGTTTTTGTGTAAAACAGAACCTGGGTCAGACGTAACAACCCAGTGTTTAGGTAGTTTTTGTGTAACCCAGATCCTGGGTCAAATGCAACAACCCACTGTTTGGGTAGTTTTTTGTAACCCAGATCCTTGGTTAGACGTAACAACCCAGTGTTTGGGTAGTTTTTGTGTAACACAGAACCTGGGTCAGACGTAACAACCCGGTGTTTAGGCGGTTTTTGTGTAACCCAGATCCTGAGTCAGATAAAACAACCAGGGGTTGAGTTATTTACCACAGGCTTTTCTTCAGGACAGAGCAGGGCAGCTCCGTCAAATTGGTGCGTGTCTTCGGTAAATACAGGTTTGTGTACATTTTTGTATCTATAAATCCGTTATCGTTCTGTATATCGTTTAATCTTATGCAAAGCAACACACAGGGCGCGATGTAGGTCACCTAAACGACTGTAGTGTCGATCTTCTTTTTTATTAAAAAAGATCCAGAATATAAACACGTATTATGTTAAAATATGTTCTCAGAACGGTACACTGATTGTTTATGCACAGGTTACTGAGCCTGTCGACGCATATTTCAGCTACGAGTCAAACGCAGGACGGCGTATGAAGATAAACGGGACAACAGAGACTGCACGATTACACTTGAATTACTTCTAAATGTTTAATTTTTACTTGTAATATTTGTGAAATGAGCTTAAATTATGTATTCAAAACTATATAAAATATACAACACTGTATAATATGATTCAAAAAAGGAATTATCATGCAAACCAGTGGTTTAGAGGATTTAAGTTAATCATTTAACATTAATTCAAGTATGAAGTAAAATAATAAAAAAAAATTAAAAAGCTAAATGAATCAATCCAGTATGCTGGGTTAAATAACCCAATTCGCTGGGTAAAATTAACCCAACATGTGTTTTTTCGGTCATATATTTACCCAGCTCTTGGGTTAAAAAACAAACCATATTGGGTTGCTTTTGACCCAGTGTATTTTATAGTGTGTGTCGGTGTCCTTCAGTCGTGTTGCACATTTAAAATGATTAATTCTCCTTCAAATAAAAGCAGGCTGATTTTGATCAAACCGACGTGACGGACGGGTTAGTCTGCGGGAAAACTGGGATAATAAAATGCTGTCGTGCCCAATGAAAAACACATTTAATCTCCAGACTGTTTGACTGGGTTGTTTGACCGGAGCACCTATTGTTTGATTGTCATGTCTTTTTAATGACTTAATTCATTTGCGTTTGAAAGGCTCAGTACGGCAGATTCATCTGATGTGTGTCTGTGATCGCACGCTTGACCCAACTCACTTTACGGCAAGTTTCCCGTGAATAAATCCGCACTGACTCCAGCTGAAGTATATAATACCATCATCATCACAGATCAATCTCTGTGTCAAGCTGCAAAACAACCACGAAAATGTGTTAGAGGACGACCTTTTTATCAATGACTGGAACACTAACCATGACGATAGCATGCAATAGTTGACGAAAAAGATGATAAATGAGTCAAATAACCCATGCATTTTAGCTGACATGGTCTTGATTTGTGTTTATAGGTGAAAGTGCAATAATTCAAGAAAATGCAGCAATAAAGATTACAATTTTGAGCAAAATAATTGTGATTATCACTTTAACAGCATGCATAACTGACACAATTGACTTAAACTGCACTAAAAAAAAAACTTGACCAAATTAGCAAGAAATTATTATTTCGTCAATTAGCTTAAAATGTTCAGTTAACATGAACTAACACTGAACACAGCATTAATTAATCTTAACGTTAGACATTATTAAAGCCTGAGCTTATATTGGTTGCACTGTATTTTAGGCTGACTTCCTCACATAAGTACTGAGTAATATTAATTAACTACATGTACTTAGTCTTAGTTACGTGTAATTATGCATAATTTATTGATATTACTTCAGTGCAGTGTAACTACGTCACATTAAAATAAAGGGTTACCATTGTATTTGTTAACATTAGATCATGCACTAACATGAACAAACAATTAATTATACTATCTAAAGATTAATAAATGCTTTAAAATATATTGTTCATATTAGCTAATGCATTGACTAATGTTAACAAATGAGACTTTATTATAAAGTGTTACCAATATTCCTTATAATCAGATTTTCCTTCAGAGGCCAGTGTTTAATGCACAGGGATATTAAATCCCATTTATTCACAGCATTAAAGTGTGTTACAGTAACACACACACACACACATGTACATCACGTTTGTAATTAATTTTACACTTTCTGCGAGGAGCTATAATAGTTTAGGGATATAATAATTTCCTTTGCTGTTGATTCAATGGCTGGAGAGAACGCATGCTGCTTTTAATTTAAAACACACACACACACACACACACACACACACACACACACACACACACACACACACACACACACACACACACACACACACACACGCTTTCCCTCGATGCACGCACACTCTAATCCAGCACTGATTAAACACACACACACACACTAAGAGAAATGAAATACCGCACACGTGAAAACATGCCGGCTTGATTTGTGACATTTTACACGTTCAGTTTCACAATTTGTGGCACTTAAAGGGACAGTTCACCTAAAAACAAGAAGCTACGATTTTTGCAACATGAATGCATTTCTAAAAATGGAATTTACAGTGTAATGTGAATTGTCTCACAAAATATGACATATTGGATCAATCAATCAAAAGTAGGGAAAAAAAATGAAGATATGGCCTAGTGTCTGCTGTTATTAAACCACAAAAATGCTAAATAAAAGTTCAGTGAAATGTATTACTATTTATAATATAAATTAAAAATTAAATATAAATATTAAAAAAAAAAATTTAAAAAAGCAAAAAAAAAATTCAATGCAATGTTCTATTGCTATATATTTTCAGTTGATTACATTTTAAAAGATTAAATTGAAAAACTTATGAATTCGCTTGAATAGACATGATTTTTTTCTTGAAAAGCGTTCATAGTGTCCTACAAAAAATGAAAGTTTATTTTATTCTAAGTATATCCAGTTAGTGTCGTTTATTTACCCTCATTATTTCATTTCTTCTGTTCGGTAGAATATCTGAGCTGCTCTTCTGGATGATGATTTATGATGTTAAGCTCAAAAAAGGACAACAAATATTGATAAAAGTTCAGTTCAGTTCTGCTCTCAGATCTCATTTGCATTTCTTTGGCTTTATGTCATGTGACGTCACTAGCCGCGTTTCCATTACCCTTCAAATTGCACAAATCGAAAATACGCCCAATAAAAACACGTCAATTTCGCAAAAACTCACATTTATTGCAAAAAAGTTTTTACGCTCGCATGAGGAGGTTTTTCAGGCAATTCAAAAAATAAATATTTCGCAAAACTGCAATGGAAACCGTTTTTGCGCATTTACAGTCACCTGACGTGGATGACGCGGTGTGTTTGGACGGAATACAAGACAGAGTTCTTTATCAAATTCATAAAAGACAAAAGAATTACACACTCTAAAAAATGGTGGGTTGTTTCAACTCAACTTTGGGTCAAATATGGACTAACTCAGCCGTTGGGTTAAAATTTTAAATTACATTTTTAACCCAACATTTGGGTTTGTCCATATTTGACCCCAAACTGGGTTAAAACAACCCAGCATTTTTTATAGTGCAGGAATACTGTATTCTAAACCTCAAAGAAACGCCACAATCAAGAGCTGGAAGCAGAAATGAGGAGAAACACCAGAAAGAAGAAAAAAAATCGCAATTTTTTGCAGAAATCTGTAATGGAAACCCGTCTTCTAATGATCAGTTCTTATATGGGAAGTAGAGCTGCACGATTATCACAAAAATCATAATTGCCGATTATTCCCTTGAAATTGCAATTGCGATTATTAATTACGATTATCACAATTTTCATTGAATATATATAGGCGTATTATAATACATGTTTACACAAAAATTTGACCCTTCGCAGGGAGCTTAATTGACAGGTGATCTGACCAATCATGCTTCGCCATCCGCCATTTTGTCCGACAAAGCAGTCAGGAGAGTTAGTAGATTAACATGGGAGGATTTGAACTTGAAAAACTGAATATACTGATGCCTTTCCGCGGTTAAAACAACATTCCTTCTTATGTTCATTCATGTTTGTTTGATGCTATACATGAACTAGAAGGAAGAGATGATCGGTTCACGAGCAGCTTTAACTGAGGCTCTACAGCGATCTGTCACAACACATTAAAGAGCCACAAAACGGTATTTATTGTTTAAATTTCTTTTTAAAAATGACCAAATTTGAAAGGTGAGACTTTCTTTAATATGTTTAATATCAAAAGTAACCGAAAAGTAACCTGGTCTGCCCTGTCTGTCAGCGTATTGTCAGTCTCCTCTCTGATCCGCGATGTATTTTTCACTGCGTGAGAACATGGTGTGTGCGTGAGAGCGGCGTAGCTTGCCGGACATAGCGACAGTAACTAAGGGGGGCGGGTCTTTGCGAAGGGTCAATTGTTAACACACACACACACACACACAAGTACTGTCCCCCTGTACTTAACATACACATCAATTGTAAGAATGACTAATAGTAAAGACTACTAATAGATAAACATTTGGACTATGCTAAAGCAATTAAATAGCAGTCCCAAACTAGTTTTTGTTAATACAATGTTGATATGAGCCACCACAGTCATTTAAAAATATGAAAAATAACACAAAGTGAAAATAAAGTGGCATTTTTGGGGTTATGGAAACGACACTTACCATGGTGAATACACAATACTAACAATAACTGTTAATGAAACAGCTCCTGGTGAATAGACTGAAAATCACGCCTGCATGCAAATCCTTCTCAGCTAACACGTGATTTATTGGTGTTTTACTTTTATTTCGTGACTTACTAATTTACATTGTAACGACGTTGCCCGTAGTTTCTTTTGCACTTTATACAGTGAAGCGATACACAGCGCGCGCCGCCGCATTTGCGCGTGCAATTGAAGAGTGCGCGCTACGAGCACAGTATAACGGCTGACAGGACAGTAAAGTCCATTTTTCTGAGGTGAAAGACTTTTTATTTCAGCGTACACTTACGTCACTGCCTGGTATGTCATATAGTGCTGGGTTTTCTGAAGTAGTCGTGATTCGCCTCTCAACATAATCATGCTCTAAACACACACACACAGAGTGGATTTTCTTTTGTAATCGCGGCCTTGAACGATTACGTAATCGTGGCATCCGTAATCGTAATCGCGATTAGAAATTCGATTAATTGTGCAGCCCTAATGGGAAGTTTGAAAAATTACAAACGAGAAGAAAATATTTCTGTTGTTGTATTTGGGTCTGTTTCACTCACAAAGAGAACGTATGATTTTTATGATAATTTACAGGAGCTTTATTGAAGCTAAATCACCATCCAGCTTCCGTATATTGGAGTCAGCTGTTTGGACATTATGCGTAACATGTTGTTTTGTGGTTCACAGAACATATGAAGTCATACAGGTTTCAGAACAACAAGAGGGAAAAGTAAATGACAGTTTTCATTTAACTATTCCTTTAATAAATGTGTGACTCACACAGCTACTCAAAAAGGTCCAAATAAATATTCAGTCCACATATATATTGTGATTAAAGGTCAAATAAATAAATAAATAAATAAAAAAAGAAACATGCATGCTAGGACATGCATGAATTGTTCAATATAAGATCTATAATACGCATTTAGGAAGTTATGTAAATCATTAGTTCATGTTTATGTCAGTTATCTATCCAACAACTAAATGATATATGTTCTGTTTAACATCTTACATCAGTGAATTCTGACTGTGTAAAATAAGTGTTTCATTTCAGAAATCTTTTTCTCATCTGCTATCATTAAATTGCATCATGCATAATATATATTAATTATATTAATAACTAGTACATGGCTTATTTTACACAATAGTACTCACAGCAAATGTTCTAAACACACACACACACACACACACACACACACACACACACACACACACACGCACGCATACATACACAGACACACACACACACTTATTAAATATTACGAGGTCAGTTTAAAAAAATGAAAAATGCATAGATTAATTGTTCACAATAACATCTATAACATGCATTTAGAAAATAGATGGGGTGAATTTCTATTTAATGCAAACTAAGTTTATCAGCAATGGTCAATAAATATATATTCTGATTAAATTCAGCTCTGTCAACTGATAACATGCATATATGCATTATATCTGTCACTGGTTGCTTTGCTTTTTCCACTTATACTACAAAATATTTGCTCAATTCCATGCAAATGTATCTATTCTCTTCTGATTTATTGATGAATTCAAAAGCATTGCATATTGCACAACTTCACAGATTAGGCCGTATTCCCAACCACACTGCTGTCTTTCCATTCATCAGCAAACAGCAATACATGCAGTGTGTGTAAAGCAGCACACTCAAAAATCAGTCCAAAAAACACAAATATATTCTCAGTGTAAATATGCGGCACACACACACTCGCGCACAAACACATATATTCAGTCAGTGTAAATATGCGGCACGCACACACACACACACAAATATATTCAGTGTAAATATGCGGCACACACACGCACACACACACACACACACACACACGCACACACACGCACACACACACACACAAATATATTCAGTGTAAATATGCGGCACACACACGCACACACACACACATACACACACACACACACACACACACACACACACGCACACACACACGCACACACGCACACACGCACACACACGCACACACGCACACACGCACACACACACACACACACACACACACACACACACACACACACACACACACACACACACACACACAGAGATTGAATATTATGAGGTCAGTTTAAATAAATGAAACATGCATGGTTTAATTGTTCACAATAACATATATAACATGCATTTACAAAATAGATGGGTTGAATTTCTATGTAATGCACACTAAGTTTATCAGCAATTGTTAATAAATATGTATTCTGATTATATTCAGCTTCGTCAACTGATAACATGGATATATATATATATATATATATATATACACACGGATGCATTATATCTGTCACTGGTTGCATTGCTTTTTTCTGCTTATACTACAAAATATTCACTGCAAATGTATACATACTCTTCTGATTTATTGATGAATTCAGAAGAATGTTTAATGTGGTTTTAACAACACAACATTCAACAACAGCATCGTTATCTTTCCATTTATACTGCATTTTTAGCATTACAGCAATAAATGCAATGTGTATAAACCAGCACACTCAAAAATCAGTCCAAAAAGAATATATTGAGTGTAAATATGCAGCGATGTGTCCTGCCATGTCTGTCACCGGGACGCAGAGGCCCGAGGGTGAGCCGGAGGCGAGCCGGGGGTGAACGAGCCCCTCTGACCCGAAGCGTCTCTCAGTCTGTAATGATTCACACCGAGGGTTTGCCGGAGGGCAGGTGAACATCGACTCTGTGGGACAGCAGAGACGCTTTCAGGACACAGATTCATGCTGAAAAAGGACCGCAGCATCAGTGGCACTCATTAACAACACCAGCTCAACGCTCATCCATGAAGCTAAACAACACTAAACTAAGAGTGTATTCACAACTGTCTTGTTTGGTTCGATTGAATCGAGCTCAAGTTTGTTTCCCCTCTTGGTGCAGATCTTTTGGACAGTTGTGAATACCAAACAACCGTACCGAGACCAAGTTGGAGAGGTGGACTCGGTCCGGCTCCAAATAAACTCTGCTTCGAATTTCTGTCCAATGAGCTAAGTACGTCCAATGAGCTAAGTATGTCCAATGTCCAATAAGCTAAGTATGTCCAAAGTATGTCCAATGAGCTAAGTATGTCCAATGTCCAATGAGCTAAGTATGTCCAATAGGATTGGGTATCGAGTATCGATTGGAACCGGGACTAGCTTTGCGATTTTCCCGGTATCGTTCAAAAGTTTAAATTTCGATTCCTAGTTTCGATTCACAGTCCGCCGACCGGAAGAAGAAACCGCTGAACACCAACAAAGAAGCGTCCACTGGAAGTGTTGGCATAACCGAGCGAAGCAACTCGTGAGTCATCCTAATGCTGCTAATAGCGCGTCAAATTTGCGCCTACCGCGTCTAGTTATACGCTTGAACACTTTGAATCCATTTGCGTGTCAAGAGCGAAATTGACGCACGTAAAAAGGAGTATTCGCGTCTATATAAACATAGACATTATAAACTGAAAAGCGGGCCTGTCCCCATTCGCGCCGCAGGAATTTTTTACGCGCGTAACGGTTCTTTGCATTGAAATCACTCGCGCCAGACACTCTATTCGCTTCTGGTGTGAACCCAGCATCAAACCAAGACATGGATATGTGCCAAAAGTTCGGAGCACAGGCCGTTCGGAGCACAGGTTATTTCGCTGGTTGCTCTCTCCTCGCCAGATGACGAAGGTTTTACAAGTTGTTTCTTACTGTTTATTTGCTATTCTGCACTAGGTTTGCCCATCAGTGGGAGCACGGTCACATGTTTAAGTACCTGCAGCATCATACACTCATGTGTAAATGTGTTTTCATGAGGTTTTCAAAAATAAAGCTCTCTTGAGGAAAGTGTACCCCTGTGAAAATATATTCATAATTTATAATATTTATATTCAAGTTCATAGATTTGATATTTATATTGTAGTTGAAAACAACCCTGTGAGAAATTCATAGTAAAGTTCATAAAAAGTAAAAAGTTCATAGTTCATAGTTAGCTAGGTATGTCCAATGAGCTAAGTATATTCAATGTCCAATGAGCTAAGTATGTCTAATGAGCTAAGTATGTCCAATGTCCAATGAGCTAAGTATGTCCAATGAGCTAATTATGTTCACTGTCCAATGAGCTAAGTATGTCCAATGAGCTAAGTATGTTCAATGAGCTAAGTATGTTCAATGAGCTAAGTATGTCCAATGAGCTAAGTATGTTCAATGTCCAATGAGCTAAGCATGTCCAATGAGATAAGTATGTCAAATGAGCTAAGTATATTCAATGTCAAATGAGCTAAGTTTGTTCAATGTGCAATGAGCTAAGTATGTCAAATGAGCTAAGTATGTCCAATGAGCTAAGTATGTTCAATGTCCAATGAGCTAAGTATGTCCAATGAGATAAGTATGTCAAATGAGCTAAGTATGTTCAATGTGCAATGAGCTAAGTATGTTCAATGAGCTAAGTATGTCAAATGAGATAAGTATGTCCAAAGTCCAATGAGCTAAGTATGTCCAATGTCCAATGAGCTAAGTATGTCCAATGAGCTAATTATGTTCACTGTCCAATGAGCTAAGTATGTCCAATGAGCTAAGTATGTCCAATGAGCTAAGTATGTTCAATGTCAAATGAGCTAAGTATGTTCAATGTGCAATGAGCTAAGTATGTTCAATGAGCTAAGTATGTCAAATGAGATAAGTATGTCCAAAGTCCAATGAGCTAAGTATGTCCAATGTCCAATGAGCTAAGTATGTCCAATGAGCTAATTATGTTCACTGTCCAATGAGCTAAGTATGTCCAATGAGCTAAGTATGTCCAATGAGCTAAGTATGTTCAATGTCCAATGAGCTAAGCATGTCCAATGAGATAAGTATGTCAAATGAGCTAAGTATATTCAATGTCAAATGAGCTAAGTTTGTTCAATGTGCAATGAGCTAAGTATGTCAAATGAGCTAAGTATGTCCAATGAGCTAAGTATGTTCAATGTCCAATGAGCTAAGTATGTCCAATGAGATAAGTATGTCAAATGAGCTAAGTATGTTCAATGTGCAATGAGCTAAGTATGTTCAATGAGCTAAGTATGTCAAATGAGATAAGTATGTCCAAAGTCCAATGAGCTAAGTAAGTCAAATGAGCTAAGTATGTCCAATGAGCTAAGTAAGTCAAATGAGCTAAGTATGTCCAATGTCCAATGAGCTAAGTATGTCCAATGAGTTAAGTATGTCCAATGAGCTAAGTATGTCCAATGTCCAATGAGCTAAGTAAGTCAAATGAGCTAAGTATGTCCAATGAGCTAAGTATGTCCAATGAGCTAAGTATGTCCAATGTCCAATGAGCTAAGTATGTCCAATGTCCAATGAGCTAAGCATGTCCAATGAGCTAAGTATGTCAAATGAGCTAAGTATGTCCAATGTCCAATGAGCTAAGTATGTCCAATGTCCAATGAGCTAAGCATGTCCAATGAGCTAAGTATGTCAAATGAGCTAAGTATGTTCAATGTGCAATGAGCTAAGTATGTCAAATGAGCTAAGTATGTCAAATGAGCTAAGTATGTCAAATGAGATAAGTATGTCCAAAGTATGTCCAATGTGCAATGAGCTAAGTATGTAAAATGAGATAAGTATGTCTAAAATTGCTGAGTATTTTCTCCTTAAAACTGCATTGAATCAAAGAGTCTCAAAATTAAAAATTATTATTAATATAAATAATAATAAAAAAACATGTGTATCTGTTTGAATAAAAAAGTGAATAAAAAATATAAAAGAAATGATATAACAAAAGTTCAGATATTTCAAAATGAACCCCAAATATCATCTAAACACTGTTGGACCACAAAAGTACTTGTAAAGTTTTATACTCCATACTAAATTTGCATGATCTTTGCAACTTTACACTTTTAAAGTAATAACTAATAAAAAAACGCAACATCATTTATCAGAAGACGTAACATCGTATGATCTGAAATATTTAACACAAGTTAAATTCTGATATGCGTCCTCACACAACGACTCTTTTCACGCTGCATTATTACAGTGTAAGTGTGCGAACAGTCATTTACTAATTACTCTGCTGTCGTTCTGATTAAAGTGAGTGTAAGAAACTGAGATGTGTGTTTGCATCAGTGTGATGAAGGAGATCTCTTCTCTTTATTATCGGCCCCAGTGCTATCGTCTCATTGCTCAACACCGATTGCTCCACAATTAGGAAGGATAAATGGCATTTAAAGCGAGCACACACACAGTCAGAGCTCATTACGGGCTGCGATCACATTCACACACAGGTCACTCACTGACACATTAAACACTTACTGAGGACGACGGAGAGAAACGGAGCTTCACTCTCATTAAAAGTCTCGTCTACGGTATATATCCCATCGAAAAATGGTTTGGTAAGATTTATTATTTAACGAACAATACTTCTTCAGCAAATTAATTTCAACATTTACTAATACGTTATTCAAAGTAAAAGATTGTATTTGTTAACATTAGTTAATGCACTGTGAACTAACATGAACAAACAATGAACAGCTGGATTTTTATTAACTAACATTAAAAAAGATTAATAAATACTGTAACAAATGCATTGCTCATTGTTAGTTAACACTTTAACTAATGAAACTTATTGTAAAGTGTTACCAATGGTTTTAGGGCCAAAACACACCGCAAGTAAACAAGCTCAATTGTATCTACACAATCTCAATTGCCCGTTCGCAAAGACCCGCCCCCTTTAGTTACTGTTGCTATGTCCGACAAGCCCCGCCTCTCTCACGCCACACCATGTTCTCACGCAATGAAAAATACAACGCGCTGACAGACAGGATATACTAAGTTACTTCTGATATGAAACAAAGTCTCAACTTTCTCTTTAATGTGTCTGAGAGATCGCTGTAGAGCCTCAGTAAAAGCTGCTCGTGATCATCTCTTCCTTCTAGTTAATTTATAGTATCAAATAAACATGAAAGAACATAAGAAGGAATGTTGTTTTAATGGCGGAAAGACGTCAGTACACTCCGTTTATCAAGATCAAATCCTCCAACGTTAGGCTACTAACTCTCCTGACTGCTTTGTTGGACAAGAGTGGCGGATTCGGCGGATGGCGGATTATGATTGGTCAGAACGCCTGTCAATCAAACTCCCTGCGAAGGGTCAATTGCATGAAACCTGCTTTGAAACAATATATATTATTAAAAGTGCTGTATAAATAAAGGTGACTTGACTTTACATGTATGCATTTAGCAGATGCTTTTATCCAAAAGAGGAAAGGCCATTGCAAACTGAGCCCGAAATTCGCATCCGAAATTTTCGCACATTAAAAAAAAAATACGATCTCACGTTATGTCAATCACGCTTGCACACTGCCTCCATAACCTTCGTCCGACATAAAAAAATGTGGGATCGGGTTCGATTTTCTGCGTTTTTCGCATCCGTAGCAAGCAGTTTGAATGGTGTTTTGACAATTCAGAGCCACCGAATCACGAATACGAAAAAACGCATACGAAAATTTCGGACTCAGTGTGCGAGGGCCTGAACAATTGGACTCAGCGTTTGTCTCTACACACAGCAGCCGTTTCCCATTTTATATTCTATATTAAAAAAGTTAGCAGATCTTATGAAGCACAAGCCCAACATCAGGCTTCGTTCTCATGAGAAGAGCTTTTACTGGGGGATCGTTCACACTCACCGAACGGGAATCTGACGCTTTCAAAAGCAAGACACAAAGAGCAAGGGTCAAAACACGAGCAGAAAGGAAAAGATTTGGCAGCGTCTTTCCTGTCAGAGTCCTGTGATGTACATCGAGGAGCGGGTCAATGAACACTGACGTTTCTGAGGAACACGGACGCTTCAAAAGACACACACACACACACACACACCGACCCTCTAAAACACGAATAATGCTGCGTGTGAACGGCATCTGAAAATGTCTGAACTCTAATGTGATGGACAGAAACACTGAATATATGATTATAATGCATCACTCTTTCAGCAGAGGAATATTTGCAGTTGCTGAAGGAAAAGTCAGTGCTTGTTTATAGGTTTATAGGTTTTCTAAACGCAACATGGGCACATTAAAGGATTAGTTCACTTTTTAAACAACTTTTGCTGATAATTTACTCACCCAGTTCGAACAGGAGAGTCACGAACGTGTCATTCGGACCTTGCACCGTTTGGTACCCAGTGAAGTCCATTACAGTATATGGAGAAAAATCCTAGAATGTTTTCATCAAAAACCTTCATTTCTTTACGAATGAAGAAAGAAAGACATGGACATCTTGGATGACATGGGGGTGAGTAAATTATCAGAAAAAGTTTTTTTAAAAAGTGAACTAATCCTTTAAAATTTGATTGTGTAAAAAAAACAATGACATCATCGATGGACGTTACATTTTTAATGCTGAGTCAATGGAAACTTTAATCTTAAATTTAACATTTTTTAAATTAAATGTAACAAATTATTTTTTTTAATTTCAGGTAACTGGAGATTTTCAAATTTTATATATAATATAGCCTACATAATAATTTATTAATATATAATATAGCATATGTAATTTTCAAAATTACAAGTAAAAGTATCATGTTTTTAAAAATCAACGGAAAAGTTTCAAACTTCAAATCTTGATTTTAAAGTTTCTAAATTGAATGTAAAAGTATCATTTTTTTAACATTTTGAAAGCGGAATCAACAAGATTTTCAAACTTCAATCTTTATTTTAAAAATTAAATGTGAAAGTATCATGTTTTTAAAAATTTAAACGCAGTCAACGGAAAATTTTCAAACTTCTATTTGAATTAAAATTTTGCTTAAAAGTATCATGTTTTTAAACATTTTAAAACTTCTATAAATCATAAAACAAAACAAATGAAACGCAGTTTCAAGATGTAAATGTGTCTCATCTAATGATTTCTCCACATTAAATGTCTGATAATCATAATGCAGCATCTGAGACGAAGTTAAACTGTCACGATCCCGTATACGGGATATCTAACTTTACTTCGCTATATTACTATTAAATCCTAATCTAATTGTGACAAACTATATATCGTTGGAAAGGTCCAAGACTCCTAAATAGATATTTTGGCGCTGTTTTTTTCTTACAAATTATGTTTGAACAGTAATATATGAATTTATGACAAGAGTGCGCCTCAAAAAATCAACGTCATTACAGTTTCGGACCTTTGTCACAAAAAGTCGACGCACACACTTTTAATAATTGAAACTTTGGTTTTTAATGCTAAAAGTTCATAATAAAACATAATCTAGTATTTGTCAATAAAAAAAGATAAAATTATATTTTAAAAAGTAAAGTAAGAAGTCCTCTAAAAAGTATAATATATATTATATATATATAAATAATTTTTTTATTATTATTATATCACATATTTTAGTAGTTATCATAAATTAGGTATCATTTGAAAGCTTACGAACTCAGAATTCATCCTGTGAAAACCGTTTTGAAATTGGATGTTGCGTTACCATAGAAACGGTATTTTTTTTATTAGGCCCCTCCCCTTTTGGGCATCATCTTTCATAATTTATTATCAAAACCTTTTCTAATATTGACAAAACACATTGTCAGAAAGGTCTGAGTCTCAAGGTTCCATATTTAGTGACAGAAGTGATATTTGGATAGAAATTTATGAATTTGTTACAGCAGAATGCATAGAATTAAATTCAATGGAATGCAATGGCACCCGGTGGCTATTTTTGGTACTACGCCTAAACAAAATCTCATGGGAACTTCAATTTTTGTGATATCAACTTGAAATTTGGAACACAACTTGGTTAGATATATAGCTTTCATTTTATAGTAATTTTATATTAAAAATATTTATATTATATTAAAAAATATATATATTAATAAAGTATATTTGATTTACTGTAAATTATAACTTCCATAACTTTTTCATACTTTAATTTATTGAAGTGCTTTCACTTCAGTAATAATCTGCTGATTGTTTTCTTTAAAACAAGACCAAACTTAGCTCTGTATTCCAAAGCATTCTTGAATTACAACCATTTAAGTTTGTATAGTGCATTTTAATGTCAATTATCAAAAGGGGGGTGACAGCTAAGGGGTTAAAGTGTCTGCTGATCTACACACACACACACAGCTGTCCATCAATCCATCAAATCTCTGCTAATGATCGAATC
Organism: Siphateles boraxobius; assembly: GCF_051911475.1. Lineage (NCBI taxonomy): Eukaryota > Metazoa > Chordata > Actinopteri > Cypriniformes > Leuciscidae > Siphateles > Siphateles boraxobius. The sequence continues at coordinate 1,135,141 of NW_027509202.1, read as the reverse complement.
TGGGGGGGAGAAAGTGTGAGTTTGACCTCTCCTGTACGTTTAAACACAGTGTAAATCATATTTCTGCACGATGACAGTAACCCATAATGCAACAGAACTGAAAAGTATCGGCCGTCCTTCCGTTGAACTGTAATTTTTACG
>NW_027509202.1:950000-1130000 GCF_051911475.1 Siphateles boraxobius | reverse complement strand
ATTATTATCAGTGTTCATGTTTTTGAGGAAACTGTGATGCTTTTTATTTCTCAGGATTCTTTGATGAATAGAAAGTTCAAAAGAACAGCATTTATTTCAAATAGAATCATTTGTAACATTATAACTGTCACTTTTGATCAATTTAATGCATCCTTGATGAAGTATTAATTTCTTTCAAAGAAAAAAGTAAAAATATTTCAGATTTTAAACAGTAGAGTGCATTTTTTTAAATCTATCACTTGATATTATTGCTTTAACATTTAGATTTAGAATGGCTGCATTACATAAAATATGAGTAAATAGATATTGGACTATTGGTTAAAAGTTGTCAATGTTTTATTAATCTTTATAATAACTCCCAGGGATGAAGCGTTCTCAATAACTCCAGGATCACGAGTTAAAGAGAGCAAAGTGCCTGATATCAGCACATTAACTTTATAAACTCACTAGCCCTGAAACTGAAAGGAAACACAAGCGATCGATGTATCGGCTTGCCAACACAGCCTGATTAATTCATATCTATTGTCTGTTATGAGCTTCAGCATGTAGGCGTAAAATATTAATCACTTTGGAGATGAATTATTAATAAAAACATACAGAACAGGGATTGAAATGACTTTGAGGAGGTTGAATTGCTAAGGAACTAATGAAGCAGGAAAAACTGCACTAAAACAGCCACAGGAATGAACTCTACCGCATGAAAAAATGTCTATAATTTACATCATTTAATACCTATAAGCTTTAATCATCCTAATGCATTAAAAACTGTATACACCTTTTTCATTCCTGGGTCAGTTTTGGACCCGGTTGAGCTTAAGCTTATAACATTATCTTAATAATTTCATATTTTTCTAATCAGTAACTTCGCATTAATGAGTTTTAAATGGTACCATGTTTTTACTATGCTATTATAAAATTGACCCACTTTTCATTTATTGAAAATTTTGCAAGTTCAAAGAATTTCTATTTTTTAATAACTACAAAAAGCATAAAAAACACAAAAAAAACTAGATATTTCTGGAAATTTTTATTTGAATATCACTAGAAGAAATTTATATGAGCTAATAATGTCAGAATTACCCTGACTTCAATGGATGTGTGCGTGTGTGTGTGTGTGTGTGTGTGTGTGTGTGTGTGTGTGTGTGTGTGTGTGTGTGTGTGTGTGTGTGTGTGTGTGTGTGTGTGTGTGTGTGTGTGTGTGTGTGTGTGTGTGTGTGTGCAAGAAAGAGGATAAATGTATTTTTGAGAATATACGAAAAATGAAATAATACATTTAAAAAAAAAGGTTAATTTTATGTGTAAAGACTTGTGTAAATATTTGTTCTTTTTGCCTCAAAACTTTGACCAACGTTACAAGTAAAAATTTTAATATTGGAAAAACGATCTTTTCCATTTGTCTTAAATATATTTTTACAATAACTAGAACTAAACTACATTTGCCAACAAACTAAATAGCAACTACACAGCTTAACTTCATATTAAATATCGATTTAATTTTTAATGTTAAATGTTAAAAAATAAAATGCTCAACTGCACAGTTGGTTACAAAAAATCCAAACTCGAACAAAAAAAATGAAAACGCCCTATTTTTGACATTCTAAAGAGATCAAACTAAATTTTCTGAGGGTGAAGCACCTCAAACAAACAAAAAAGGGTAAAAAGTAATAAAAAAAATTAAATTAGTTGTAATTAATTATTTTTAAAGCAAATTTTAAAAATACAATAAGACATTTGCAGATCAAATGTGTGTAAACGGAGGGACGGCTCTGAAAGATGAGAGGATGAGAATCGCAGCAGTAATTATCAGCAGTGATATATGATTATCTCAGAGAGAAGACTGGAGATCACACAGTGTAACGCTTCTCCCGCTGAGAAAAGAGAGAGTGGTATTAAAGAGACAGAAATTAGCCATGTAACCCCGGCGACCCGCGTGACAGGCGACCCCGGTGACCTCACGGGTGTCAGACCCGACCGCCTGACGGCACGATGTGACGAGGGCTTTTAATCATACGCTCTAAACCGAGACGATGCCAACTTAATAAAAACCAGAGCAGAGAAGAAAGATTAAAACGTGCATCAGATCCAAACACTGAAGACCAGTGAAAGCAACGGGAATCAAATATTAAACTTCCTCAAGATGTGAATGGAGCAAAATCCACTGCAACTGCACTAGATTACTGAGGAGGGTGGTTGCTAGGGCATTTCTATTGGTTGCTAGGGCATTTCTATGTGGCTTGTAGGCGTTTCCTGGAAAAGACTCCGGCCTCATGCATTTATCAGGTGAAAACGGTGCGTCTGACCACTAACTGCTCAGATTATTTCAGACTTTAATAAAATAACTCAAATAAAAACAACATTTAAAGCCAATAATTAAAGTAGCTTTTAAAATGAACCCCTGGCTTAAAACCAGTATGGCTTAAATGTGATTATCAGATGGTAAAGCCAGCGATTTAATTCAATGAATATATGCGCTGCGTTTTTCAGGGCGAAGCGCGGCACTGCGTTTTTACACGTGAGGTTTTACGTCAAAATAAAAGTTTGATAGTTTTCAAGTTTTTAAGAAATTAAAATAAATAAAAAAATATTAGTATTGTCATTTGACAGTTGTATAATGATGTATAATATAATATTACATTATTTTTATTAAATACTTATTTTTTTATTTTAAATTGAAATATTCTGTGACAATTACAAGGGTAATTTGTTTGTATTTAGCATATTTTATTATAATTATCATTATTATTACTATTATTTTTTGTTTATATTATAATTGTAATTTATAATAACAATGATTATAATAATACATCTTATTATCACTAATTCTAGTACATACAATATAATAATACATTATGATTATTATTGCCAAAATGTTCAGCCCTACTAAAAATAAAATCACAATAAAGCTGCTTTTTTTTTAAATTGCATTTTAAAATCGCAACTGCAATTAAACCCCCCAAATCATGCAATTCTTGTCACCAAAGTTTAAAAAAAGGAAAATAATAAGATGGAAATGGGAAAAAATATCAAATATTTCTCTTTAATTTATCTGAAGTGTACGTTTAACAATATCTAAGTCTCAAACTTACTATTCCCTACTCAGTGCCTGTTTAACTTGGCAACCCTTTTACTAATTTTGTCATGTTTCAAATAAAATATGTATTTAATAATAAAACAAGTAATAATAATCACACAGGCTGCATGTTACAAAAACGTCTGCTTCTCTATGCAAAACATCCACACATTTATGAACACGTATCATACCATACACATTCATTATCTCATGCATTATAACAGGCACATGTGTATTATTCACATGTTCTGCCCGAATTCATCCGTTTTTTATTCCCCCTATTAAAATGATTCAGTTCAAACCGGCAGAAACTCAGGAAGAGCAATAAAAGAGGGGATGAAACAACAGCGTATAATCGATGTGCTCAGTATCAACGCATAACCTTTATAATTGCTCCATTAAAAATTGAGGCCAAAGTGCTGCGAGCAACACTGCAGGCGAGCCACATTAATATTTAACATGAAATGAACAGAAGCTGACTTCAGACAGGGAGATTAGCCTTTAGCTTCATCACTCGCGCCGCTAGCGCTCTCAGGTGAGACGATACGCTAAAGCCTCGCTCTTAATGAAGCTTGAGCTCGGCTTATGGAGACTTACAGGGACTGAACCGGCTCAAAGGAAACACATGATATCTGCTTTTACTGGATCATGTTGCAAACTTCCTGAATCTCCCGAAGAGAAATGTGAAAAATAAACCAACAAACATTAACATTTACAGGACAAAAACTGAGAAACGGGGCACTCACGCTTTAAAAAACCAAGATCCTTCCCGATTAAAAGTGCTCTTTTAAAGGAGATTGATCATAACAGCAATGAGGAAACACTGACGAAATTAATACTTTTAATCATCAAGGATGCATTCAATTGATCAAATGTGACATTTATGATGTTACAAGATTCAATTTCGAATAAACGCTGTTCTTTTGAACTTTCTATTCATTAGAGCATCCTGAAAAATAAAGTGCATCACAGTTTGCACAAAAAATATGAACACTGATAATAATCATAAATGTTTCTTGAGCATCAAATCATCATATTATAGTGATTTCTGAAGGATCATGTGACACTGAAGACTGGAGTAATGATGCTGAAAATTCAGCTTTGATCACAGGAATAAATTACACTTTACTATATATTCACATAGAAAACCGATGATTTACATTATAATAATATTTTCACTATTTGTACTGTATTTTCGATTAAATGAACACAGCCTTGGTGAGCAGAAGAGACTCTTTCAATCTCTCAAACTTTGGAACGATAGTTTAAAAACACACAAACTACTACACTTGTTTTAACTTTGAAAATGAATTTACTGGGATAAAAATGCAATATAATTTACATGTTCATCTGTATTCTTTTCCTAAATTAAGCTTCTATAAAGCAAAGATATTAAATAATAACAGTCCAGTAATTAGCCGGACTGATGAAATCAAATGTAGATGGATGCTAAACAGTTTATAGAAATATAATGCCATAAGTAACTCCTTCCCGACGCACATTTCCTCTGCCTTCTCTAACTAAACTTTCCTGAAAGCATGGCAAACATAGAATAGCAACATAAAGTATGTTTCAATCAGTGCACTGAAGCATCTTGAAACTCTCTCCACGTTGACTGTTCCAAGATGGCGGCTCTGTTGACGCATCAGGAGCAGAATGCAGCATGAGCCTAATAATATATCCATGTCTAAATTGACCAGAATCCATGCGTCTAAACACTGATTAATTAATAATTATCCTGGTTTATAGTGTATTACACGTGTCCTAACTACACGCGACCTAGTTTTTGTCCTAGCCAGCCGCGACACGTGACGATTCTATTTTAGAAACGGTTTATATTTTTCTGCGACGTCGCAGCAAGAACAACAAACGCAAAGTGTGGGAATGATGATCTCAGGTTCTGTTTATGTGCTTTATTTAATGTTAAAAGCGTGTAATGTGACTTTGAATATCATTTAGTGCTCCGGCTTTGTAGCCTTAAAAGCAACAATGGATAATTCCCCTTAGATCTTGAAATTAAACAAATGGAAACAAGAACGTTCAAGCTGAGTGTATTCTTTGACAAAGATTGTTTTAGTAACTCAGTAGCCTATATATTGTTTAAATGGTGTAATATTTGTGAATTTGATTTATGTACTTATACATTTTCTTGCGAGTGCCGTTACTCTCTGGTAACGCACCGCGAGACCCCGCCCACACGCTGTTCTGATTGGCTGTGGGTTTTGATTGATTTTGACGCATCTCGCAGTCGTGTCCAGTGTGGACAGACAAATTATTTGTTGCTGGAATCTTATCGCATCGCGTCTGGTTAGGACACGGTGTAATGCTGCGTTCACACCAAACGCGAATATAGCGTCTGGCGCAAGTGATTTATCAATGTAAAGACGTGTTTACGCACGTCTAGAGGTCCTGCGGCGCGAATGAGGCGTTTAGCGCGGCGCGGTAGACACGAATTCGCCTCATTCACACGTCCAGTTCGCGCGAATGACGCGAATTGAGCGTCTGGCGCAAATTATTTTATTTGGTGCATTCGCGCATTTGACGCCCAAGTTGAAAAATCCATAGACAGTAAAAGAAATGGACACAGCGACCCCATTGATTTCAACGGAGAAGACTGAAGGCCGATTATAGCACTCGCTTCCTGATGGCTTAGCGACTGCGCAGGCTCAAACTGAGCTTGACGACAGTCTGACAGTTGTAAATCTTCTAGTAGCTGTGCCAAGACAAATCTAAATCACCTAATTCCTCAAACACGTTGTTGAAATATTTTGTCCTGTTGTATTTATGGACTCTCTATCTATGGGCTTCTACCTTTATGCCTCTATGTCCCACGATTGCCTCTTATGGTGCTTTTCCACTACACAGTACCAGCTCGACTCGACTCGCCTTTGTTTGGTTTTCCACTGTGTAAAAGTTGTACCTGTACCTGCTTTCGGGTACTGTTTTACGTATCACCTCCGGCGAGGTTCTGAGGCGAGCTGAGGCGATACTAAAATGTGACGTGAAACACTGCAGACTGCTGACTGGTCAGAGAGAATCGTCACTATTCACCGCGTAATCATTGCGCGCGCCAGACGGAGCTGTTTTTTTCAGCAGTGTTTCGTTTTGCTGCCCTCAGCCTCTCCTGAAACAACGTTTGTCTTCTTGCTGTGAAAAATAGCCACATCCCGACTCCAGAGGATCAAAAACAGCATACACTCGATTTCCTCCATTGTCCTGTGTGTGTGGGTAGCGGGTGTGTGTCGCTTAGTTCCTGAGGCGTCGCTATGACGACCAGGTACTATTGGGGAGGTACTATCTGTAACGGAAAACGGAGCGAAAAGCGAGCCGAGTCGAGTTGAGCTGATACTGGTAATGGAAAAGCGCCAATAGACAGTAAAAGTTTGCCTGCGAGCTTCTCCTCCTGTGTATACGGTAATTTCTCTACTGTGCGACAGAAAGTCGCGTGTTATGACGCAATCGTTAGCCTATTTTTACAAAAACGGGTTCTACGGGACCATAACGTAAGATACAAAGTAATGGAGCGTTTTATACATTGTCGTGTTTCTTTAGAAATAAATAATGGACAAATTAAGTCTTTGGACACCTCATATGTAAAATTATTCGCTGTCAAAGTGACGCCAAAATGAATGGGAGTCAATGCAATGCTAACAGCAGGTGAAGTTCTGCTACAATGGCGGCTCCCGCGAGGCTTCAGTTTCCGGCTGATGGATTACCCGCTTGGAAAAATCGGAACTTTGGCGTCTATTTGCGCCGCGCGAACCAATCAGGAGCCTGCTTGCTGCGGTCACATGGTGAAGTAAATACACATAAAAACTTGATTTCAATACATGAAACATATTAATTTTGTATTGATAACTCTCTCGATGAATGCGCAATCAACATCAGCCATCTTGCAAACAGACAACCGCCTAGCACTGGCCCCTCCCACAAGCAGCGGATTCGCCTCGAACGCGTGTAAATCTTTTGCTTTTTACGTGCGAATGGATTCAAAAATGTTCTAGCATCCAACTAGACACGAATTTGACGCTCTATTCGCATTTGGTGTGAACGCAGCATCAGAGTCCATCAGCACCAGAGACATTAAAGCGGCACTATGCAGGATTTCTGTTTTTGTCAAACAGCGATCCCTAGAGTCGCTGTAGAGTACTTGTATTTAACGTTACTGTCGTAAACACCACTCACGCAGAGCGTATCTGCACTCACGGCCTCTGCACTTCATAATAATAAAGTAGTCTACCGCGTTAGGCTTACCTGCGCCTAAATGCCAGATGACATCAATAAAGTGTATCATGTACGTCGCATTATTTCGTAACAATGTCTGTAATGATGTTGTTAGACATGATTATTGCAATTTATCATAATAGTTTGCAAATTGCGCTCATTTACGCTATTTACAACGTGTAGGCTAATTTATGTCCTGATAATTATGTGAGATATTGACAACTGTTCTCATGATAATCGCAGGAATTAACTTTAACAGTGAAAGCCTGAGCGAGTAAGTTAGGACTCTTGTCCGGTTCCTCGCGCTGTCAGATTCTCGTTACCTTTTTCTAGACTCTTCCGACCGCGCTTTCTTCGTTTTTTTTCCGCCAATCTGAAAACGCAGGTCCGATGTGTACTCGTGTCTGACTCCTCGCTCGGTCAGTCTGCCGTTTCCTCTTTCTCTGTTCCTCCGACAATGCTTTTCTAGCTTTCTGCTTCTTATATGACAGCTTTGCCATGGGACGATAGTTGTTCTTATATCTAGCTGGATCCTGGATGGGGGCGTGTATGCGTGTAATGTGTGCAGTGCCGTAAAGCAATTCGTTACATCGCGAGATCTAAAAAACACGCGATACTTCCTGACGGCGGTCCGCCGGCCCAAAGTTGCAAGTGCGTTTTTTCCGCTCACAGGCACCATTCAACACGAAAAGAGTCACATAACCATTCCAGTAACTCCGAAGCTGTTCAGTTAAGCTAAAAACCTGCATAGTGCTGCTTTAAGAGATGGACCTAAAACACACACACACACACACATAAGGCTGAACACACACACATTCTGAGTGAAGGAGGTGTCAAATAATACAGCCTCGTTTCACACAGCACATCTCAACAACACACAGTATCTGGTGCATCAGTGTGTGTCTGAAAGGCAGAATAAGAGGAGATCACACTGACCCGCAACAGAAGAGATTAAAGAGCTCACATCTGCATTGATCCCAAAAAAACCTGGATATTAGTTGCCAGGGCAGTAAAAAAAAAAAGAAGAAGCAGAAAAAAACAACCAAACAAGAAACAACAACTTCATAATACATAGACAAGGAGATGAAAACATCTCTTTATTTCTAAATATCTCAAATATACTCGCTACTCCCTTCAACCACACGTAAACACACATGAATAATGTGATAGAAATCATATTTAATTTAAAATAATAAAAAAAATATATAATATTTATTTATTTTAGTATTTATGTATTTATATGTTTATCTTGTATAGCTTCTGCTAAATTAATTATTACAAATATAAGCGTTTAATATAAATTAAAACCTTGGTTATTGACAGCATTATACGGTCAAAAGTTTCTACATAAACATCGATGGATGTTTTAATGTTTATAATCTTGTATACTAGTGTCGTTTAAACATTATAATGCAAAGAACGCTTATGATGTTACTCATTTGTTAGTCAATTTGAATAAAAAACCAGCCGCTAAATAAATTATTTATTGCAAACAAAAATGAAACCTGATTATGATTGTTTTTTGGCAGCATTCTGTGGTCAAATATTCCTGAATAATGACCAATAAACTATATTACTGACTAATGTGTTTATATTAATTTATGTCTATTGATTTATTTGATAAAGGCAGCGTTGCAATAATCAGGAAAATGTCCAGTTCGACTGACAATTATAATTAAAATATTCACTGTTTGATTTTAATTCAGATCTTTGTCGTTCATAGCTTTCGTATTGGTTATTAGTCAATAAAATAAAAAAAATAAAAACATCTAAATATCAGAGCTTTACTTGACATTAATGCATGTAGCAGATGTTTAATCCAAAGTGATGCATTCAGACTATATATTTAAAATGTAACTATATAAACATCCCGAGTAAAAGTGTGAGGTAAAACGGCAAAACTAAAAACATATTATCCGTGGAATAAAATGATTATTAGACAGAAAAACCAGAGTCTACAAGCACCCTATGGAAAAATAGACCATTATTATTATTATTATTATTATTATTATTATATTATAAGAGGTAAAATGCAGATTCCCAGGGAAAGGACTGCGTGTGTAAGTTGTGCAGCTGAATGAATTATTTATGCATATAAAACCTCCTCACTCCTGAGAACCATTCAGGAAAGTGCTGAATAAAAGTGCATTAAAATCCCGGGGATTTGCTGACACAAAGCAAGCGTCCCATCAGGAGCAAACACCCATAAATACTGCACAGACCCTTAAACTCATCCTATGATTAAAAGACAAAGACAAAGAGTGAAAGAGATCCTGCGATATTAAAGAAGAGTTTCTTGATGAGGTCAGAAGATCCCGTCAGTTTGAGACGGTGCACAAACACAGGGAGCGAGGTTAAACGAGTGCGCTGTATAATGGGAGTGTTTGATGACTGATAGTTAATGAGAATCTTGACCTCTTCCAGGTTCAGCAAAGTGAGGGTTTTAATTTAGTCCGCGTGTCCCGCGAGAATCAATCAAGCGCTGCATTAATGCATGCACAATGAGAGGAGCGTCGTGTTTGTCTTCTTATTTTGATTTTCGCGATGCGAGAAATGAGGACGGAATCGCATAATTCAGTCATAAAAATGTATGTTTTCGTGTTTTCTGCCGTCTCTCTATGAGGACATGAATGCATAAACTTGAGTCATGAGCATTTTACCGTTTCATTTGATCAAATTATCGTCATATATCATAAACACACAGAAACTCAAAAGGTCTTTAAGGCAACCCGCCAAAATAAAAGTCCGGTTTAACTTGAAGAAATTGTGATAGAAATATATTACTGTTGTACAGAAAGAAAGTCTTAATGTAGTAGTATTAGTAATAACAAAAAAAGTAATAATTGTAAGTAAAAATCACACTTTTTTGTGTATGTTGTGTAGCATTTTGTTTAAAGGGTTTAATTTTCATTTGATTAAAAGATAAATTAAAGTACAAAACACTTTCTGAAAAAAAAAAAACATTTCATATAGGGCTGTATTATTGTAAAAAAAAAAAAAAAAATTATGTTGTTATGAATTTAATTAATTAGACATGCTTTTTTTATCACATTTTAGTTAAATCATTAAAATGGAATCTAGAAAAATGTAAATGGAAAACGGAATTGGTAAAAAAAATAAAATATAATTGTTTCTCAAATTTAATTTAATTTTTTACCAAATTCTGTTTTCCGTTTTGAATTTTTCTAGATTCTATTTCATAGGGCCCTAAAATGTAATTTTCCCGAATTTTTTTATAAATTGCTGTTAAACTGTATAAGCTTCATGATTTAAAATAATTAGACTTGCTTTTGGATTAATAAAACTGAATTTAACCATTAAAACGGAGTCCAGAAAAAAAAAATTTAATGCAGACAAATTAAAGCGGAAAACAGAATTTGGAAAAAAATAAAACTGACTTCGTAGGGTCCTAATTTTGCCTTTAACTTTAACACACGTCATCAGGGCAACCTGTCACTCACATGAGATCAGCCAATAGCGAACCACAACCATCCAATCAATTCCACACAAACAAAATCAAGCCCCGCCCACATTTGTTCTCGTTCCAGAGGCGTTTCACTCGGATATACGACACAATAGAGGAGAAAAGACGAGTGCAACTTCCATTTCATGCCGACTTTAAACTAAGGATCAGAAATTTGTGCAGCCTGGCAGAAATTATTTTCCATATGCTCCTGAAAGCTAAATCTGCTAAATCCGATTCCTGGATCTGGATTCAAACTGGAAAGTGTTCAACAGTATAAAGATATGTTGAGATATTTAAGATTATTTTCTGCTTTATAATCAGGAAATCAACGAAAGCATTGTGAACATCATCATAAAGCTCAGCGCAACAAAACAAACCCGAAGCTTTGGGAGCAGAAAGTGCCAGAACAGCAACGAGCTCATGAATATTCATCCCTCCGGATCCTAATTTAAATGTTTAAAACCTTCAGAGTCTTTGAAAATCACATTAGCACAGAAACAATGGAAACAAACACAGCTAGTTATTCACTGCACTGACTCAAACTAAAGTCCCGTTCGAGGTCGACGTGTGTTTGAGGAAGTGTGTGTATCTGAGTAAGTGTGTGTATCTGCGTAAGTGTGTGTATCTGAGTAAGTGTGTGTATCTGCGTAAGTGTGTGTATCTGAGTAAGTGTGTGTATCTGAGTAAGTGTGTGTATCTGAGTAAGTGTGTGTATCTGCGTAAGTGTGTGTATCTGAGTAAGTGTGTGTATCTGCGTAAGTGTGTGTTATCTGAGAAAGTGTGTGTATCTGAGTAAGTGTGTGTATCTGAGTAAGTGTGTGTATCTGAGTAAGTGTGTGTATCTGAGTAAGTGTGTGTATCTGCGTAAGTGTGTGTATCTGCGTAAGTGTGTGTATCTGAGTAAGTGTGTGTATCTGAGAAAGTGTGTGTATCTGAGTAAGTGTGTGTATCTGCGTAAGTGTGTGTATCTGAGAAAGTGTGTGTATCTGCGTAAGTGTGTATCTGAGAAAGTGTGTGTATCTGAGTAAGTGTGTGTATCTGCGTAAGTGTGTATTATCTGAGTAAGTGTGTGTATCTGAGAAAGTGTGTGTATCTGAGAAAGTGTGTGTATCTGAGTAAGTGTGTATCTGCGTAAGTGTGTGTATCTGAGTAAGTGTGTGTATCTGAGTAAATGTGTGTATCTGCGTAAGTGTGTGTATCTGCGTAAGTGTGTGTATCTGAGTAAGTGTGTGTATCTGAGAAAGTGTGTGTATCTGCGTAAGTGTGTGTATCTGAGTAAGTGTGTGTATCTGAGTAAGTGTGTGTATCTGAGAAAGTGTGTGTATCTGAGTAAGTGTGTGTATCTGAGAAAGTGTGTGTATCTGAGAAAGTGTGTGTATCTGAGTAAGTGTGTGTATCTGAGTAAGTGTGTGTATCTGAGTAAGTGTGTGTATCTGAGTAAGTGTGTGTATCTGAGAAAGTGTGTGTATCTGAGAAAGTGTGTGTTATCTGAGTAAGTGTGTATCTGAGTAAGTGTGTGTATCTGAGTAAATGTGTGTATCTGCGTAAGTGTGTGTATCTGCGTAAGTGTGTGTATCTGAGTAAGTGTGTGTATCTGAGAAAGTGTGTGTATCTGCGTAAGTGTGTGTATCTGAGTAAGTGTGTGTATCTGAGAAAGTGTGTGTATATGAGTAAGTGTGTGTATCTGAGTAAGTGTGTGTATCTGCGTAAGTCTGTGTATCTGAGAAAGTGTGTGTATCTGAGAAAGTGTGTGTATCTGAGAAAGTGTGTGTATCTGAGTGTGTGTATCTGAGAAAGTGTGTGTATCTGAGTAAGTGTGTGTATCTGCGTAAGTGTGTGTATCTGAGTAAGTGTGTGTATCTGCGTAAGTGTGTGTATCTGAGTGTGTGTATCTGAGAAAGTGTGTGTATCTGAGTAAGTGTGTGTATCTGCGTAAGTGTGTGTATCTGAGTAAGTGTGTGTATCTGAGTAAGTGTGTGTATCTGAGTAAGTGTGTGTATCTGCGTAAGTGTGTGTATCTGAGTAAGTGTGTGTATCTGAGAAAGTGTGTGTATCTGCGTAAGTATGTGTATCTGAGAAAGTGTGTATATCTGAGTAAGTGTGTGTATCTGCGTAAGTGTGTGTATGTGAGAAAGTGTGTGTATCTGAGAAAGTGTGTGTATCTGTGTAAGTGTGTGTATCTGTGTAAGTGTGTGTATCTGAGTAAGTGTGTGTATCTGAGTAAGTGTGTGTATCTGCGTAAGTGTGTGTATCTGAGTAAGTGTGTGTATCTGAGTAAGTGTGTGTATCTGAGTAAGTGTGTGTATCTGAGAAAGTGTGTGTATCTGCGTAAGTGTGTGTATCTGAGAAAGTGTGTGTATCTGCGTGTGTGTATCTGAGAAAGTGTGTATCTGAGTAAGTGTGTGTATCTGCGTAAGTGTGTGTATCTGAGTAAGTGTGTGTATCTGCGTAAGTGTGTGTATCTGCGTAAGTGTGTGTATCTGAGTAAGTGAGTGTATCTGAGTAAGTGTGTGTATCTGAGTAAGTGTGTGTATCTGCGTAAGTGTGTGTATCTGAGAAAGTGTGTGTATCTGAGTAAGTGTGTGTATCTGAGTAAGTGTGTGTATCTGCGTAAGTGTGTGTATCTGAGTAAGTGTGTGTATCTGAGTAAGTGAGTGTATCTGAGTAAGTGTGTGTATCTGAGTAAGTGTGTGTATCTGCGTAAGTGTGTGTATCTGAGAAAGTGTGTGTATCTGAGTAAGTGTGTGTATCTGCGTAAGTGTGTGTATCTGAGAAAGTGTGTGTATCTGCGTAAGTGTGTGTATCTGCGTAAGTGTGTGTATCTGCGTAAGTGTGTGTATCTGCGTAAGTGTGTGTATCTGAGGAAGTGTGTGTATCTGAGGAAGTGTGTGTATCTGCGTAAGTGTGTGTATCTGAGGAAGTGTGTGTATCTGAGGAAGTGTGTGTATCTGAGGAAGTGTGTGTATCTGCGTAAGTGTGTGTATCTGAGAAAGTGTGTGTATCTGAGGAAGTGTGTGTATCTGCGTAAGTGTGTGTATCTGAGAAAGTGTGTGTATCTGAGTAAGTGTGTGTATCTGCGTAAGTGTGTGTATCTGAGAAAGTGTGTGTATCTGCGTAAGTGTGTGTATCTGCGTAAGTGTGTGTATCTGCGTAAGTGTGTGTATCTGCGTAAGTGTGTGTATCTGAGGAAGTGTGTGTATCTGAGGAAGTGTGTGTATCTGAGGAAGTGTGTGTATCTGAGGAAGTGTGTGTATCTGAGGAAGTGTGTGTATCTGCGTAAGTGTGTGTATCTGAGAAAGTGTGTGTATCTGAGGAAGTGTGTGTATCTGAGGAAGTGTGTGTATCTGAGGAAGTGTGTGTATCTGAGTAAGTGTGTGTATCTGAGGAAGTGTGTGTATCTGAGTAAGTGTGTGTATCTGAGTAAGTGTGTGTATCTGCGTAAGTGTGTGTATCTGAGTAAGTGTGTGTATCTGAGAAGTGTGTGTATCTGAGAAAGTGTGTGGTTCTGAGAAAGTGTGTGTATCTGAGTAAGTGTGTGTATCTGAGAAATTGTGTGTGTTTGAGAAAGTGTGTGTATCTGAGTAAGTGTGTGTATCTGCGTAAGTGTGTGTATCTGAGAAAGTGTGTGTATCTGAGAAAGTGTGTGGTTCTGAGAAAGTGTGTGTATCTGAGTAAGTGTGTGTATCTGAGAAAGTGTGTGTATCTGAAAAAGTGTGTGTCTGCGTAAGTGTGTGTATCTGCGTAAGTGTGTGTATCTGAGTAAGTGTGTGTATCTGCGTAAGTGTGTGTATCTGAGAAAGTGTGTGTATCTGCGTAAGTGTGTGTATCTGCGTAAGTGTGTGTATCTGCGTAAGTGTGTGTATCTGCGTAAGTGTGTGTATCTGAGTAAGTGTGTGTATCTGAGTAAGTGTGTGTATCTGCGTAAGTGTGTGTATCTGAGTAAGTGTGTGTATCTGCGTAAGTGTGTGTATCTGAGTAAGTGTGTGTATCTGAGTAAGTGTGTGTATCTGCGTAAGTGTGTGTATCCGCGTAAGTGTGTGTATCCGCGTAAGTGTGTGTATCCGCGTAAGTGTGTGTATCTGAGGAAGTGTGTGTATCTGAGTAAGTGTGTGTATCTGCGTAAGTGTGTGTATCTGAGTAAGTGTGTGTATCTGCGTAAGTGTGTGTATCTGAGAAAGTGTGTGTATCTGAGTAAGTGTGTGTATCTGAGTAAGTGTGTGTATCTGCGTAAGTGTGTGTATCTGAGTAAGTGTGTGTATCTGCGTAAGTGTGTGTATCTGAGTAAGTGTGTGTATCTGCGTAAGTGTGTGTATCTGAGTAAGTGTGTGTATCTGCGTAAGTGTGTGTATCTGCATAAGTGTGTGTATCTGAGAAAGTGTGTGTATCTGAGTAAGTGTGTGTATCTGAGTAAGTGTGTGTATCTGCGTAAGTGTGTGTATCTGAGTAAGTGTGTGTATCTGAGTAAGTGTGTGTATCTGAGTAAGTGTGTGTATCTGAGTAAGTGTGTGTATCTGCGTAAGTGTGTGTATCTGAGTAAGTGTGTGTATCTGAGTAAGTGTGTGTATCTGAGTAAGTGTGTGTATCTGCGTAAGTGTGTGTATCTGAGTAAGTGTGTGTATCTGAGTAAGTGTGTGTATCTGAGTAAGTGTGTGTATCTGAGAAAGTGTGTGTATCTGCGTAAGTGTGTGTATCTGAGTAAGTGTGTGTATCTGAGTAATTGTGTGTATCTGAGTAAGTGTGTGTATCTGCGTAAGTGTGTGTATCTGAGTAAGTGTGTGTATCTGCGTAAGTGTGTGTATCTGCGTAAGTGTGTGTATCTGCAGTCAAACTAATCAATTCCCATTTAAATTCCCGTTTAATACCAATCAACCGGAACAGAGAAACAAGGTTCCAACAAACGACATATTACTATTTCTGAAGGAATGAAATTCATTCATCTTACACAATAATGATTTATTTCCTCTCCCTAGAGCATCGTAACTTATGCCAATATAAAATCCTGTATTTACGGTTTGATGAAAAACACTAAGAAATTAAAGTGAGAGATTTTTTCATTTCTGCTCCAACACATTATTATATGATTTATGAAGGATGCATTTATTCTGAAATATACATATTGTATTTTCTCAAAAGAATATGTATAAAATGTAGTAGTCAGGCTGATTAATCTGTCAAATATCGTCTGAGTGTATATGATTATCATCAACATACCAAAATATCAAAACTATTTATTAAATAATACACTTTTTTTACAGTTTTTAACAAATGCCTAACATAACATAGCATAAAACATAAAATTAAACATGTATAATCATGTATATATCTACATTATATCAGCCATCAGCTGCCCTGATCTTTAGATATTAATATTAGCCATAAAATTGTATAATAATAATTATTATATTATATTGACTATTATTTTATTCAATATTTGTTTAAAAGTTCACTAAAAAAAACTTTATTTACTGACAAGACTGGAAAATTTCGTAATTATTATTAATATTATATATATTTTATTGATATATGATATGATGTATATACTGTATGCGTTATGTTGTTTTATAACTGCATTATATTAACATTATTATTATCCATAAAAAACTTATAATTATAATAATAATATTTCCAAAATCTCTGTCTTGCCAGTAAATAATAAAAAAATGTTTAACAATTTTTAACAAATATTGAATAATTCTTAATGTAATATAAATGTCATTATATATCATCAATGTATATACACACACTCACACTCTCACAAACTCACACACACATAATAAAATAATTAATAAAATAAAATAAACCACCAGGTCCATCTTTAACGTTCTCAACAGGAGTGTGAATGAAAAGGTTTGAAGTCGTAACACACACACATGTCGTTCCCGCTGAGCCGCCCGGAGGAAGGTGAACTCCATCAAACACACCTGTAATTACCCAGGACACACACACACACACTCGCCCAGCTGTGTGTGTGTGTGTGTGTGTGTGTATCATCAGCTCATGAATCTCCAGGCGGATGAGCTGTGAAACAGCCACAGGCCAAACACTGTTTATTGCATTAATATCAGCGGCCAGTGAGCCGGTGGAGTATTGATCACACACACACACACACACACACACACACACACACACACACACACACACACACACACACACACACACACACACACACACACACACACACACACACACACACACACACACACACACACACACACACACACACACACACACACACACACACACACACACACACACACACACACACTCAGAGAGAGTCGCATCATTAGCATGGCGTGTGTGTGTGTTAATTGCGGAAACATAAATGTCATAGTTCTGCGTGCGCTGGGATACGAGACGGCCCTCAGCAATCACAGTCCTGACACACACACTATTGGATTTCAATTCACTGCGTCTACATTTACATACGGCCTCGTTTTACACCCGAGAAACTATTTAACACATTCTTCAAACAACCACTTAAGCTTTATTTACATAACCTAATTGAACAGGTGATTTTTTGCCCATTTTTTTTTTATTTTCAAGAATATATAAGATTTAAACCCAAAACTAGCTGATAGTCTTACTTCAACAATTCGGGTGAAGTGAGGAACACACACACGGACACACACACACACACACACACGCACGCGCGCACACACACACACACACACACACACACACACACACACACACACGGACACACACGCACGCACACACACACGGACACACACACGGACACACACACGCATGCACATACACACACAAGCACGCACACACGGGCACACGCGTGCACAAGCATACACACACACACACACGCACGGGCACACGCGCGCACACACACAGACACAAAAGCACACGCATGCACAAACACACACGCACACACACATGCACAAACACACTCACACAAACACACTCACACAAACACACACGCACAGGCACAGGCGCACACACACACACACAAGCACACGCACACTCACACAAACACACACGCACGGGCACAAGCGCACAGGCGCACACACACACACTCACACATAAACTGTAAAGCCTAAAACACACTCACACACACACACTCACTTTAAAGCCTAAAACACACTCTACACACACACACACGCACGCACACACACACACACACTCACACATAAACTGTAAAGCCTAAAACACACTCACACACACACACTCACTTTAAAGCCTAAAACACACTCTACACACACACACACACACGCACGCACACACACACACTCACACTGTAAAGCCTAAAACACACTCTATACACTCACAAACACACACTCACTTTAGAGCCTAAAACACACTTTACACAAAAACACACACACACACACACACACTGTAAAGCCTAAAACACACTCTACACACACACACACACACACACTGTAAAGCCTAAAACTCTCTACACACACACACTGTAAAGCCTAAAACACATTCTACACACACACACACTGTAAAGCCTAAAACACACTCTACACACACACACACACTGTAAAGCCTAAAACACACTCTACACACACACACACACACTGTAAAGCCTAAAACACTCTACACACACACACACTGTAAAGCCTAAAACATACTCTACACACACACACACACACTGTAAAGCCTAAAACACTCTACACACACACACACACACTGTAAAGCCTAAAACATACTCTACACACACACACACACACTGTAAAGCCTAAAACATACTCTACACACACACACACACACTGTAAAGCCTAAAACATACTCTACACACACACACACACACACTGTAAAGCCTAAAACACTCTACACGAGTCATACTTATTTCTATAGCGTTTTTTACTATACAGATATTTTTAACCCATTAAATGCATACGTCAGGTCTTTATGGAACCAGGAAGTCATTCACTGAGGCTTTTAAAGTTAGACATCACCTTTCTTAGTGTTCCTCAATCTATTCATTATAAACAATATAAAAAGAAAAACAAAACATAAAAAATGCCTGTTTTCTAATTCATTGTTTGTAAAAAGTGTACAAGGTCACTAGCGTAATAATGACTGGTGAAACATTCATGCATTTAAATATTAACAGTGTTGACGTTGCAAAACTCATCAACTATAAAACAAATTCCATTTCAGCTTTTAAGCAGCTTCACAGAAAACAACAGCGTCATTAATCAGCTCAAGTTCTGTTCAGTGCATTAAATCAATAATATTTATTAATGTTAATTGTCTATGAAAAGTGCATGAATTCAACAAGATAATATGCAACCATCAATTCGTGCTTCAGAAAAGTCTCATAATTCCCCCTCGCCACAGGGGGCGCTAAAGCGTCTCAATTACAAGAGAGAATCTTAACGAGTTGCACGTCGTTAGTCAAGCATTACACACTTCATACTGGGAAAAACAGCTTTAACGTCCACACACACACACACTGAACAGAATATCCTCTGAAGTCCTCTGCCTGCGCTCTATTACGGGCTTTACTCGACTGAGACGAGTCATTTCAATAACGCCTCGGGTTGCAACACTCCTGGTTTAATTAGCTCGTTAATGGGACGGCAATTACAGAAATCCATTTTATTCTCACTCTTGCATGGAGGAAAAGTGCGGTGATGTGGGGAATGTGAACGGCATCTGCTAGAAATCACCAGCTAACTAGTGAGCTTTAGCAAAAACACACGTATGAATATAATAACTGAATAGAGCTCTATTAACTGGTGCTCTTCGGTCATTTTTGACCAAAAAAGTTCCGTTTTATTTATTTATTTATTTATTTTACTTGATCGGAAGGGTACAAAACTTGGTTAAGTTTTGGCATTTGCTTTGTGAACACAAAATAAAAAATCATGGACATCATTTGAAAAGGTTAAACGGTCCTGAAAACAATCAGAAACGAGTTTCCTCTAGTGGAAGCGTTTGGTACTGCAGCCAAACAAACTCTCATTTACTGAGACATCAACCTCAAATTTTGAACACAATTTGTTTAGATTTATGGCTTTGTTTTCTTGCAGTTTTAGAGTAAAATGTGTTTTTTAAATATTTCATATACAAATTTTAAATAGAATTTTTGCGCATTTTTTAATAACAATAAACGTACAATTCAGTAACTTTTTTATTTCATTTTTTAAAACTTTTTTCACTTCAGTAATAATCTCTCAAGTATCATCTTTGAAAAGAGCTTACATTTAAGTCTGTGCTCTAAAGCATTGAAGATTTACCAGTTTAAATTAGAAATCTAATTTTCAGGTCTATGCTCAAAAAGCGAATAAATGGATTTTATTCTAACTTATCTTACAAAGATAATACTTGAAGTGCGGGAGAAACCTCTTGCTGTCTGTTGACGTACAAAAACACTGCTCAAAAAAATCCTAATTCTTTGACAACGCAACTTTTTTTTTAACAGTAACGCAAATATTTACTTTCCCTGGTAACGAGTTACTTTTATTATAGAGTAATTCAGTTACTTTTTGGAACAAGTAGTGAGTAACTATAACTAATTACTATTTTTAAAGTAACGTTCCCAACACGGACCATAAAATACCCTAAAAATACAAAAAATTTAATTAAAATACATTATTGTACTAAAATATAGTACATTAATTTCATTAAAATAAAAAAAATGTATAATCTACGTTATTTTTGACCGACACGCGAAGTGCAACACGCTTCAAAATCAACAGCATTCAGTCAATAAAACATCCAGCACAACTGCATTACATCTAATCACTTACTAAGATTTATTTGCACCTGCTTTTCTTACCTTTGAGAAACGCACAATGCAGATCCTCTACATATAAAACTAAAAGTTTTCAGCTGATTCTGTTCAGATCTAATAAAGTCAATCCTTTGAGCCGGAGACGCCCTGCAAAGTGAATCTCTGCAACTTTCTAACTCTCCTTCTATTGTTAAAGCAACAAGAGGCCGGGCGTCTTTCCCAGGAACCAGCCTGAATGTTCCTCGTTTAAACACGCAAAGCCTCGTCATATTTACACAAAGGCTGCTGTGATACACAGATGTTCAGCAAACATGTGCGTGAGGAAGACTGTGGTCGTGAATGACGGGCCTTCGTCGTGTCAAACACGGGAGACACAGCAGAATTACACACTTCACACTCAGAAGATTTATTATGAATTCATCAAACATCAAATTAAGCAACATTGTGAATATTCTCGAAGCTCTAAAGTATGAGAGCATCAAAATGTACTTGAATTTCATTTTCCAGGTGTCCATTAATTATGTTTTCAAACACATAAATTGTCTGATCATTGCTTAGTTATATAAAATATTATATTAATTAGCAGACTAAGTGTTAACTGTACTTAGATTAAGATGTTTACAGGAAATGGACGAAACTCACGTTTACGTGGCTTTCCATTGTTTTAATTAGTCGAAATTTGTTAATTTGAACACAAATGTTTCAGATGCAGTAAGCTCTGTCGCTGTCTGCTGTTGTTCTGCTGTTTGACTGCTTCAAATGTAAAATCCACAGAACATTAAAGAGTTAGAGGCAAAAATATTGTTAAAGCAGCGAGTTTGATTCACTTCCATGATTCACTTCAAACTGTCTGTTCCAAAGAATCGATTCAAACCTATATGAATCATCACAGATTTGTGTGTGTGTGTGTGTGTGTGTGTGTGTGTGTCTGTGTGTGTGTCTGTGTCTGTGTCTGTGTCTGTGTGTGTGTGTGTGTGTGTGTGTGTGTGTGTGTGTGTGTGTGTGTGTGTGTGTGTGTGTGTGTGTGTGTGTGTGTGTTTTGCAAGCATGTGAGAGTGCGTGTGTGCGATTGTGATGTGTGTGAATGCGATTGTGATGTGTGTGAATGCGCATGTGTGTGTGTATATATATATATATATATAAACATGGCCTTCTGACCATTTTATTTATAACTCTAGCATAAATCATTCTTAATCAATGACTGTTGTTTTAAATGATGGTTCCCCTACATAAAATATATAAAAATAATTTATAAAAATTAATTATTATATTATTTATACATTGTATATTATTGTCAAAATATATAAGACTTTCTAGCCATACCGCCAGCTGTGGCTGAAACATGAAACGCTCGGAAGAAACCGTCTAGAAAAACACAAAACCTTTCGCTTCTTTGTCCCACAAATCTCTCAGTGTTTTGATCAGTGTTGATCCGACACCTCGATTCACAACGAGACGTTCACATCTGTTCCTCTTCCTGGGATAAAGCCCGTCAGGACGGAGACGCGACACACACCCGGCGGAGCGTGACGAGGCGTATTGTTCCGGGTCTGGGATCGGGATCGGGTCTGGAGGATTAGTGTGGTTTCACGTCGTCTAGAGTTCACGGTCAACATCGTGACCCTTACAACCTCTCCGCTTCCCGACAGCGGGCGAGAATAGAGGACGACACGCCGAATGGCAACCAATGAAATCGCTCCGCTCGTATCCCTTTATCCCAGGAAAACAAAAGCCATTCCATCGACATTTTTCCTAAGCTCCTTTGGCAATAGAAACGGAGTCTTTTGTTTGTGTGTGCGTGCGTGCATGCGTGTGTGTGTGTCTCTGTGTGTGTGTGTGTGTGTGTGTGTGTGTGTGTGTGTGTGTGTGTGTGTGTGTGTGTGTGTGTGTGTGTGTGTGTGTGTGTGTGTGTGTGTGTGTGTGTGTGGAGGGTTAGAGAGGCTGCTGCAGAAGCACGGATCAAACGAGAGCTTGTTAGGTCAGAACATTAACCGTGGGTTTCCCCGTGACGATGAGCTGAGCTCAATCCCATCAGACGAGGGTAGATGCGGTGAAGCACTCGTATTGTGTTTTAGAGAGGAAGTACAACAGCAGCAGATGTGTGTCTGAAACAGGGGATGGATGGATGGATGGATGGATGGATGGATGGATGGATGGATGAGTGAAATGGATGGATGGAAGAGTGAAATGGATGGATGGAAGAGTGAAATGGATGGATGGATGGATGAGTGAAATGGATGGATGGATGAGTGAAATGGATGGATGGAAGAGTGAAATGGATGGATGGATGAGAGAAATGGATGGATGGATGGATGGATGGATGAGTGAAATGGATGGATGGATGAGTGAAATGGATGGATGGAAGAGTGAAATGGATGGATGGATGAGTGAAATGGATGGATGGAAGAGTGAAATGGAGGGATGGATGAGTGAAATGGATGGATGGAAGAGTGAAATGGATGGATGGATGAGTGAAATGGATGGACGGATGAGTGAAATGGATGGATGGATGAGTGAAATGGATGGATGGAAGAGTGAAATGGATGGATGGATGGATGAGTGAAATGGATTGATGGATGAGTGAAATGGATGGATGGATGAGTGAAATGGATGGATGGATGAGTGAAATGGATGGATGGAAGAGTGAAATGGATGGATGGATGAGAGAAATGGATGGATGGATGGATGGAAGAGTGAAATGGATGGATGGATGGATGGATGGATGGAAGAGTGAAATGGATGGATGGATGGATGAATGGATGGATGGAAGAGTGAAATGGATGGATGGATGGATGGAAGAGTGAAATGGATGGATGGATGGATGGATGGAAGAGAGAAATGGATGGATGGATGGATGGATAAATGGATGGATGGATGGAAGAGTGAAATGGATGGATGGAAGAGTGAAATGGTGGATGGATAAATGGATGGATGGATGGATGGAAGAGTGAAATGGATGGATGGAAGAGTGAAATGGATGATGGATGGATGGAAGAGTGAAATGGATGGATGGAAGAGTGAAATGGATGGATGGATGGATGGATGGAAGAGTGAAATGGATGGATGGATGGATGGATGGATGGAAGAGTGAAATGGATGGATGGATAAATGGATGGATGGATGGAAGAGTGAAATGGATGGATGGAAGAGTGAAATGGATGGATGGAAGAGTGAAATGGATGGATGGATGGATGGATGGATAAATGGATGGATGGATGGATGGAAGAGTGAAATGGATGGATGGAAGAGTGAAATGGATGGATGGAAGAGTGAAATGGATGGATGGAAGAGTGAAATGGATGGATGGATGGATGAGTGAAATGGATGGATGGATGGATGAGTGAAATGGATGGATGGAAGAGTGAAATGGATGGATGGATGATTGAAATGGATGGATGGAAGAGTGAAATGGATGGATGGAAGAGTGAAATGGATGGATGGAAGAGTGAAATGGATGGATGGATGGATGAGTGAAATGGATGGATGGATGAGTGAAATAGATGGATGGATGGATGGATGAGTGAAATGGATGGATGGAAGAGTGAAATGGATGGATGGATGGATGGATGGATGAGTGAAATGGATGGATGGAAGAGTAAAATGGATGGATGGATGAGTGAAATGGATGGATGGAAGAGTGAAATGGATGGATGGATGGATGATGGATGGATGGATGGATGGATGAGTGAAATGGATGGATGGAAGAGTGAAATGGATGGATGGAAGAGTGAAATGGGTGGATGGATGGATGGATGAGTGAAATGGATGGATGGAAGAGTGAAATGGATGGATGGAAGAGTGAAATGGATGGATGGAAGAGTGAAATGGATGGGTGGATGGATGGATGAGTGAAATGGATGGATGGAAGAGTGAAATGGATGGATGGATGGATGGATGAGTGAAATGGATGGATGGAAGAGTGAAATGGATGGATGGATGGATGGATGGATGGATGAGTGAAATGGATGGATGGAAGAGTGAAATGGATGGATGGAAGAGTGAAATGGATGGATGGATGGATGGATGAGTGAAATGGATGGATGGAAGAGTGAAATGGATGGATGGAAGAGTGAAATGGATGGATGGATGGATGGATGGATGAGTGAAATGGATGGATGGAAGAGTGAAATGGATGGATGGATGGAAGCGTGAAATGGATGGATGGATGGATGGATGAGTGAAATGGATGGATGGAAGAGTGAAATGGATGGATGGATGGATGGATGAGTGAAATGGATGGATGGATGGAAGAGTGAAATGGATGGATGGATGGATGGATGAGTGAAATGGATGGATGGAAGAGTGAAATGGATGGATGGATGGATGGATGAGTGAAATGGATGGATGGAAGAGTGAAATGGATGGATGGAAGAGTGAAATGGATGGATGGATGAGTGAAATGGATGGATGGAAGAGTGAAATGGATGGATGGATGGATGGAAGAGTGAAATGGATGGATGGATGGAAGAGTGAAATGGATGGATGGATGGATGGATGAGTGAAATGGATGGATGGAAGAGTGAAATGGATGGATGGATGGATGGATGAGTGAAATGGATGGATGGAAGAGTGAAATGGATGGATGGAAGAGTGAAATGGATGGATGGATGGATGGATGGATGGATGAGTGAAATGGATGGATGGAAGAGTGAAATGGATGGATGGAAGAGTGAAATGGATGGATGGATGGATGGATGGATGAGTGAAATGGATGGATGGAAGAGTGAAATGGATGGATGGATGGAAGCGTGAAATGGATGGATGGATGGATGGATGGAAGAGTGAAATGGATGGATGGATGGAAGAGTGAAATGGATGGATGGATGGATGGATGGATGGAAGAGTGAAATGGATGGATGGATGGAAGAGTGAAATGGATGGATGGATGGAAGCGTGAAATGGATGGATGGATGGATGGATGGATGGAAGAGTGAAATGGATGGATGGATGGATGGATGGAAGAGTGAAATGGATGGATGGATGGAAAAGAATTATGTAACAGATTTACTACCGTTGAATCAGTAAAATTGTGGGATGTGTGTTTTTATTATGTTTTTTAAAGTATTTTCTGCTCACCAAGGCTGCATTTATTTGATCAAAAATACAGTAAAAATTGTGAAATATTATTATGATTTAAAACAGCTGTTTTCTATGTGAATATACAGTACAGTGTAATTTATTCCTGCGATCAGAGCTGAATTTTCAGCATCATTACTCCAGTCTTCAGTGTCACATGATCCTTCAGAAATCACTATAATATGATGATTTGACGCGCAAGAAACATTTATGATTATTATCAATTTTCATATTTCCGTAACCGCATTTATTAGAAATAGAAATAGAAATGTCTTTACTGTCATCTATGCTGAATAAAAGTAAATAAAATCTTACCAACAGTTTTGGATTCAACGACAAATATGGTCAACAGGATATGATGTCACTCTCCAGGGATTGAACGCATTCAATATTTTGCTTCAAAAAAATTCGCAGGTCAGATTTAACGAAATCTGAACTTCAGTAAACAAACGACGAAACAAAAATTTGTATTCTTTGCAAGCATGGAGAATGTAAGTCGATGAAAAGCCAAAAGTTGTGCGACTTTCAAAAAGTAAAACTGATTAACCAATCAGAGACGAGCTGACACGCGGCTCGTCTAATAGAGCAGGAAAACTTCGGCACAATTCAATCTAATCTAGATTAAAATAGCATCTCCAATTTGCAGTGCAAGTATCCATACGAGACGCTCTCCATGAGGCAGAACAGACAAATAATGCGCTTTTTACTGCGGGCCGTCCCGTTCAAATACAGCGGTCTGACTTTTTAATAAATGAGCTCTATAATACTTTCCGGCAGCAAAGCTTGTTAATTCCCAGCACAGTAATATAGAGGCGGGTGACACACGCCGTGAG
Organism: Siphateles boraxobius; assembly: GCF_051911475.1. Classification (NCBI taxonomy): domain Eukaryota; kingdom Metazoa; phylum Chordata; class Actinopteri; order Cypriniformes; family Leuciscidae; genus Siphateles; species Siphateles boraxobius. Next base: position 1,103,634 of record NW_027509202.1, on the reverse strand, counting down.
ATCCGCGCTGTCCTCCCGCAATGTCTTCATATAATGAAGGAAGTGTTCAATCAGTGTGGCTTCCCAACCGTGCATGTATTAGGTTTCAGCGTTCCCGAGATCCCGCAGGAGAAATCCACTCCGACTTTATTATACCTGCGCATCACTGACACGATAACAAGCCCAGCTGGGAGAAACACACTCCTGTAAATCAGACGTGTTGAGCCGCTCGTACAACTGCGGGAAAATACACTCCCGGAAAACTCCAGTGACGGAACAAGGCCTTGTGGAAGTGAACATATCGCTGAGATTAGACACAACACACATTAAAATGATGAAATTATGGCAAAAGGGGGTTTATCTTAATCCTTAAACTTTATAAATAAATAAATAAAGCAAGTAAAATCATCATTATTTATTCGTTCATTCATTTGTTAATTCATTCTTAGGCTTATTTATTTAACCTTTATTCATTATTATTATTATGTTACATTATATTATATCATTATAAGGGTTGTTCATTTATTCATTCTAAGACTTATTAAACCATTATTTATTTGTTTTTTTTTCTTTAATATGATGATTCTTAGGCTTATTTAATAAACATGTATTTATTTATTTATTTATTTATTGAATAAAATCAATTCTTGGGCTTATTTAATAAATACATTTATTTATGTATTTAATTAATAAGATAATTTTCAGGCTTATTTAATAAAAAAATATTCATTTATTTGTTTTGTTTTTTATGCATTTAATAAGATCATTTTCAGGCTTATTTAATAAAAAAAAATATTCATTTATTTGTTTTATTTATCCATTTAATAAGATCATTCTTACGTTTATTTAATAAACATATTTATTTATTTAATAAGATCAATCTCAGGCTTATTTAATAAACAATTTATTCATTTGTTTGTTTGTTTGTTTGTTTATTTATTTAATAAGATCATTCTTGGGCTCATTTGATAAACATTTATTTATTTAATAAGATGATTCTCAGGCTTATTTAATAAACTATTTATTTATTTATTTATTTAATAAGATGATTCTCAGGCTTATTTAATAAACTATTTATTTAATAAGATGATTCCAGGCTTATTTAATAAACTATTTATTTAATAAGATGATTCCAGGCTTATTTAATAAACTATTTATTTTATAAGATGATTCTCAGGCTTATTTAATAAACTATTTATTTAATAAGATGATTCTCAGGCTTATTTAATAAACGTTAATTTATTTACATATATTTAATAAGTACATAAATGAAAAAAATAACAAAATCAATCTTAGGCTTATTTATTAAACCTTAATTTAAAGCTACAATATGTAAAATTTTTGTAATAAAATATCCAGAAATCACTTGCGCAGTGTGATATATTTCCTGCAGTTGTGTACTTACAATTCCCAAAAGTTCCCAAAGATTTGTAAACTCAGAGAAATTCACAATTTTAAATAATGTTCCTTGTAACTTGTCGCGTGTCAATGACGTAATATCCACCTTATCCCTGGTTTCCGCTCGTACTGCCGTAGTAACCATGGCGACAGACGTGGACAACTGCGTTACGTCTAGGGCGCGCTCGCGCTATCGTTGTTTCGTTCAAACATTATGGATCACGGCAAGCAGAATTTGGGACAAAAGGAGAACTAAAACGAGGATTAATATCAGCGTGGCGTTTTCGAGATGCCGAGAGCTAGCGTCCGCGACTCACTTCGACTCGACAGAGACGCCTTTATTAGACAGAGAGCAAATGTACATAAAACAAATCAATGTTACATAGCTCAACATGATGAAGTGTTAGAATATGATCAGTATGTTATTCTAACGTTGATCTAGCTTGCTAGTCTCATATAGCCAACAAACTAACACATAGAATAACATTATAACTTTCAACACAAAATGCTAAAAAATATATATATATAGAAAATGATTTCACAAAATAAATCTCTTTATGGTGACGCCGGACAACCGTTCAGGGTTTATAGAGGGAATGCGCGTGACGTCACCGTCAGCTGGAGTGATTGAGGCCACGCGAACGGAGTGGCAAAAAGACTGAGCGACAGCATTGGTTTTCAGCGTGAATGCCGTGAAAAATACAAAAAACACATCTAAAACGGGAACGAGCTTTGCGATTGACTGTACAACTAGAAATGGATGCAGAACAGAGAAGCAAATATATCGCTGCAATTCATAGAAACAACTGGACTCCAGGCAGCGAACGGTGGATTTGCAGTTATCATTTTTGTGTCAATATGCTGAATTTAGTGGTAAAATCATTCTCTATATATTGTATTGTTATATATTGCAGTGACAACTCAATCAATCAAATATTTACCACTGTATATTCTGTATAATTTGACATTTTTAAATAAACACTGACAAAAAACCATACAAGTTTTAAGTCTAGGAGATATGATGATATATATAACATTAATATAAGTGATAACCTGGATTTAGACCTGCCTATATTGTATTTATATAAAGCATTCACAGGCAAATTTGCTGTATGTATTTCCCCGGTGTCGAAATCAGGCACATATAAATGTTAGAAAACACAATTCCTGGCTGCATGTTAATATCCATGGATCACTGGATCTTTAGTACGTTGTAAGGAACACTATATTGAGTCCAATCTTTAGTTTAAACTGATAATCGTTTGTTTTACTTGCGTTATCGCAGTTTCCCCTATTAAATCCAGTCACGCAGCTGCTCTTCTGGCACTCAGTCCGGCTGAGGGGGCGTGTTCCGGCGGGAAAGTGACGTTAATGCATTCCCTCTATTTTGCTATAATGACCAGTGAAAAAATAAGAGGGAGTAGTGACGTCACAGATTATGATTTCTTTCAGAAGGATGTGCACTGATTTGTTTACATAGTGCTGTTCGCAATACATATTCTCAGATCTGATTACATTACAGCGGATCATCAGATGTGAGCACAGGGTGTTTTCCAGACTCAACGGTGGTCTTCTTGAAGCAGAAAGCGCTCCGGGATGCTGATGCTGTAATCCCAGACTCCCGTGGCGGAGCTCCAGATCCATCTGCTCAAACGAGGACCGGAAGAAAGAGGGAAAAAGCCCGAAATATGAGCCTCAGGAACAGGATAACCCAGAAGAGAGCGAGCGGATACCGTACAGGAGGATGCCAAAGAGAATACCAATTTATTAAATAACACACGACAATCAAACGTCCTCTGGAACCGGTTCTGTGTCATGAATCAACAGTAACGCTGCAAAAAAAAAGACTTTCTTATACAGTAGTTTTGTCTTGATTGATTACCAGTTGAAAAACCTCTTAAATCTAGATGCATTTACTTGAGAAGCAATATGACTTATTCCTATATGCCAACGATTCAGTCTTTTCAAGCACTCAGTATAAGTATTTCAGTGTTATAATAACTCATACCGGCAGGATAAAAGCTTATAGTTCGGATATAAACACTGATGTCTACAGTAGCGATCAAAATAAAGCAAATCGCCTTTTGAAAGTGAGTAAGTTTCAAATAATTATTGTATTGTTACATTGTTACACCAGTAGGTGGCGACAAGTGACTGTTAAAAATCTATTTATCATTGAATCATTCACCCAAGGGATTCGTTCAAAAACGCTGATTCATCCAGTGGAGTCTTTATGAGTGAGTCATTGAATCATTCACTCAAGAGATTCGTTCAAAAACGCTGATTCATCCAGTGGAGTCTTTATGAGTGAGTCATTGAATCATTCACTCAAGAGATTCGTTCAAAAACGCTGATTCATCCAGTGGAGTCTTTATGAGTGAGTCATTGAATCATTCACTCAAGAGATTCGTTCAAAAACGGTGATTCATCCAGTGGAGTCTTTATGAGTGAGTCATTGAATCATTCACTCAAGAGATTCGTTCAAAAACATTGATTCATCCAGTGGAGTCTTTATGAGTGAGTCATTGAATCATTCACTCAAGAGATTCGTTCAAAAACATTGATTCATCCAGTGGAGTCTTTATGAGTGAGTCATTGAATCACTCACTCAAGAGATTCGTTCAAAAACGCTGATTCATCCAGTGGAGTCTTTATGAGTGAGTCATTGAATCGTTCACTCAAGAGATTCGTTCAAAAACGCTGATTCATCCAGTGGAGTCTTTATGAGTGAGTCATTGAATCATTTACTCAAGAGATTCGTTCAAAAACGCTGATTCATCCAGTGGAGTCTTTATGAGTGAGTCATTGAATCATTTACTCAAGAGATTTGTTCAAAAACGCTGATTCATCCAGTGGAGTCTTTATGAGTGAGTCATTGAATCATTTACTCAAGGGATTTGTTCAAAAACGCTGATTCATCCAGTGGAGTCTTTATGAGTGAGTCATTGAATCATTTACTCAAGAGATTTGTTCAAAAACGCTGATTCATCCAGTGGAGTCTTTATGAGTGAGTCATTGAATTATTCACTCAAGAGATTCGTTCAAAAACGCTGATTCATCCAGTGGAGTCTTTATGAGTGAGTCATTGAATCATTCATTCAAGAGATTCGTTCAAAAACGCTGATTCATCCAGTGGAGTCTTTAGGCTTGTTCGACTTGAACCGGCGTTGCGCAGACCGATCGGTTGATGACATCAAAGTACCGCGAGAGCGATTCAAAAGCATAAGGAGCCGTCTGCTCTCTAATCGCTCTCGCGGTACTTTGATGTCATCAACCGATCGGTCTGTGCAGCGCCGGTTCAAGTCGAACAAGCCTGAAATGAGTGAGTCATTGAATCATTCACTCAAGTGATTCGTTCAAAAACGCTGATTCATCCAGTGGAGTCTTTATGAGTGAGTCATTGAATCATTCACTCAAGAGATTTGTTCAAAAACGCTGATTCATCCAGTGGAGTCTTTATGAGGGAGTCATTGAATCATTCACTCAAGAGATTTGTTCAAAAACGCTGATTCATCCAGTGGAGTCTTTATGAGTGAGTCATTGAATCATTCACTCAAGAGATTCGTTCAAAAACGCGGATTCATCCAGTGGAGTCTTTATGAGTGAGTCATTGAATCATTCACTTAAGAGATTCGTTCAAAAACGCTGATTCATCCAGTGGAGTCTTTATGAGTGAGTCATTGAATCATTCACTCAAGAGATTCGTTCAAAAACGCTGATTCATCCAGTGGAGTCTTTATGAGTGAGTCATTGAATCATTCACTCAAACAGATTTATTTATTTTTATTGTTCTAATCTAAATTACATGTTATTTTGTTTAGTTGTCTATTAAGAATAGTGGGAGAATTGTGATCTCTATTTTAAACAAAAAAAAAATGATTCTCAATCTATCCAGAATTTAGTTTATTTTTCTTACCCTGTTTTAAGCATAAAGTCACTTAATTTGGCTAAATATTTCATTTTGCTTCTCCATTAAATGTATCTTGGTTTAAGAATGTATAGATATTTGTGCTTTAAAAACAAGACAGACACACATTTGTTCTAGTAAGAAACAAATAAAAGCTCAAAGAGATTTAGAAAAGCATCTTATTTGGTATTTTTCTCTTTTTTTCCTCTGTGTTGTGATTATTTTCCTGCACTTTAACCACTCTGGAAGCTCACGACAGCCTCGTCCAGCGCTGACCTTTTCATGAACACGTCAGTCAACATCTGCCGTCGCGTCCAAAAATCAATCACTCGTCGCCCGGCTCGCAAATACAAGCGGGTTTTCCTCTTGTAACGCGATCGCGAGTGGGAAGATGAATGTAGGGCTGCTAGTTAATGGTTAGAATCGAGCAGGAAGGGCCATTCGATATTTCACACACTTCTCAACAAGGTTACAGAGCCTGGCGCTATTATAAATTGCTTCCCTGTGTAATATGTATTCAATAATAAAATTGAGCCTGGGATATGCTCTGGGTTCGAGATCCTTAATGGCACAAAACTCTCTCGGAAGCAATCGGAGAGTCGATACCGGCACTCCCATCATCCATCTCTCACACACACACACGCACACACACGCACACGCACACACACGCACACACACACGCGCACACACACACGCGCTCACACACACACTCGCGCTCACACGCGCGCTCACACACGCACGCACGCACACACACGCACGCACACACACGCACGCACACACACGCACGCACACACACTCACACACTCACTCACACACTCACTCACACACTCACACTCACACACGCACGCTCACACACGCACGCACAAACACGCACGCACACACGCGCGCACACACTCACACTCACACTCACACACACTCACACTCACACAGACTCACACACACTCACACTCACGCACACTCACACACACTCACACACACTCACACACACTCACACACACGCACACTCACGCACACTCACGCACACTCACGCACACTCACACTCACACAGACTCACACACACTCACACACACTCACACACACTCACACACACTCACACACACTCACACACACTCACACACACTCACACACACGCACACTCACGCACACTCACGCACACTCACACACACTCACACACACGCACACTCACGCACACTCACACACACGCACACTCACACACACGCACACGCACACTCACGCACACTCACGCACACTCACACTCACACACACTCGCACACACTCGCACACACACGCACACACTCGCACACACACGCACACTCACGCACACTCACACACACTCACACACACTCACACACACTCACACACACTCACACACACTCACACACACTCACACACACGCACACTCACGCACACTCACGCACACTCACACACACTCACACACACTCACACAGACTCACACACACTCACACACTCACACACACTCACACACACTCACACACACGCACACTCACGCACACTCACGCACACTCACTCACACAGACTCACACACACTCACACACACTCACACACACTCACGCACACTCACGCACACTCACGCACACTCACACTCACACTCACACACTCACACACACTCACACACACTCACACACACTCACACACACTCACACACACTCACGCACACTCACGCACACTCACACACATTCACACACACTCACACACACGCACACACACTCACACACACACACACACCTTCAACAAGCAATGATATAAAGTTGAAATGTGCACTGTGATTTGACAAACATGATATAAGAGCGTTTCATTCATCTTCATGAGTGTCTGTTTCAGTCTAGAGCTTGTGACTTCACAAAAGACGTTTGTGTAGCCGCTTCATCAATGAATTAGCTTTATCAGTGCATGCAATGAGCTTAATGTGCCTCAAACCGCCCGAAGGGAGCGAGCCAATGACCCTCGTTTAAAGTAAATCTATTTCCTGAGAAACATCTTCACTTGCAATGCATTCTGTCAGACGGCAAACAGGGCTGTTATTAATGTTATCCTGTCCGAAACACTCTTACGCTTTACAGCCATGAGCGTGCAATACAAATCTACTAACAGACAAGAGCAAAAACATCAACGATAATCAATCAGTCTACATCACACATGTAACACGTTTAATAGTGAACTAACAAAACTGTTCACGTTCGTGATGTCATGCGTTTCTGAATCTTTGTAAAAACAAAATCTAACTCTAAAAAAACCTTTCAAATTGTATTCATTAGAACTGCCTGGTGAAAATACGCTTTGAAATAAATTAATGCATAAATTAATGCATTATCAAAAGTCACAGTAAAATGTATGTTAAAAAAAATTATATTTCAGATAAATGTGGGGTTTTTTTTAAATTAAAAAATTAAATGCATCTACAGTTTCCACACTGTTTTGAACATTGATAATAATGAGAAATGTTTCTTGAGCATCAGATCATCATATTATAGTGATTTCTGAAGGATCATGTGACACTGAAGACTGGAGTAATGATGCTGTAAATTCAGCTTTGATCACAGGAATAAATTACACTTTACTATATATTCACATAGAAAACAGCTGTTTTAAATAGTAAAAAATATTTCAGTTTTTACTGTATTTTTGATCACATACATGCAGCGTTGGTGAGCAGAAGAGACTGATGAACCAATTTTAAGACCTGAAAAATCTGGTGAATTTCACGACTTTAACCCTTTAGAACCTGAAGCTAAAATAGGTTTCATATTATTTTTACTGTAAAATTCTACAGAAAATGCTATTTTCAAATGCAAAAAATTGTTCACAGTATTTTCAAATTTTTAGAAAACAAATAGCTTTCAATAAATTACAGTTATTGAGCATTACTGTGTGTGGCGAGTTTGTAACTTACATTTAAATAGACAAAAATGTGCATGTGTATATTTGCGTGTGTGAAAAATTCTAAATTCTAATAAATGGGGATAAAGTTTAGAGATTTTTATTTAGAAAAAAAATCAGAAAAATCATGAACGACCAACTAACACTTCAAACTTTAAAAAAAATGACTGACTTATTCATACATGCAAGTGTTTTTTTATGACAGTGGGTTTTCGCTTTTTTTTCTTCATACACACAAATACACACAAAACGTGCTAAGACGCATGAAACCCAGGTATTTTGAGCAAACACAGGTTGTTTCTTTTATTACATTATACAATCCAGATCACTCCGTTTAAATCCTTCCTTCCCGCTTTCCTCGAAACTGCTGTCGTTTCCTGACAGAGAGCATTAAATTACCGTAATATTCTAAAGATTGCAAAAAAAGTGCATGCTGTCTACAGTCAGGAGTGAATTATTTTAATAGTTTTAATTTCAGAACTCATGTTCAAGGTTTATCAATCAGCACTCGTCATATACAAAAAATACCACAATATTTTAATAAATCAGAGGCTAAGTTGGTTAGGGAGCCACCGTGACCTTATTTCGGAAAAATATTGTATGGTAGTCAATGGCGATAGACAACAAATATTTTGATCCCGTTTGTATTGAGCCCTGAATGATGTTTGTCAATTTAAAAGATACATTTTAAAATCAAGAAAGTCGCAGTTTGATGTAAAACTGTTGAGGTATAAGACTGTGAAAATACGTAATTACAAAGACTACAAACCCAAAAGGCGCGCATGTGACGTCATACCTTTCCTCTCAATGAATGAAGCTAACTTTACTGAAGCTAACTTTACTGAAGCTAACGTCTGTCATGTTTTCTACAGTCTAACGTTATAATCGTAACGTTACGCCATCATGCGGTGTGTTTTGTACCAGACTGCACACACACACACACACACACACACACACACGAGCTCGGTGACGAACATAGTGCGAGACGAGAGATGTAGTTCATTGAGCGATTTTCACATAAAACTAAATGTTACTCTTCTGTTTTATGACAAACTGTGACTTTCTTGACTTTCATAATTATCTTTTAAATTGACAAACATCATATGTGTAATTCAGGACACAGTTCAGACGGAACAAAAAGATAAGTTGTCTCTCGCCATTGACTACCATACATATTTTTTCCCGAAATAAGGTCCCGTGAGCCGGAAGCAGAGGTATGTTAACATTTAAAGCATGATCTAGTGGCTCAACATGATTTTATCCAAAACGGACAGAACCGGTGAAGATTAAGAACTAAAAATAACATCTGAGAGTCGTTTTTCTTTCAACTGCAAGGTAAAAGTGCAGAGAGAAACATCAGCCCTCGTGTTAATCTACTTCTCTTTATCTGAACTCAAAGGAAACGATCAGCATCACCGGCTCGCTCGCGGACTCGGACTCGACCATTACTGAGTCTCGGCAGGCCCGAAACATGAGCGCTGATGAGTGTGTGTGAATCCACACTAATGGAGGCCATTCTTCACGCTAACCTAACGACTTTCCAAAGGCCTGAGAACAGCAGTCCGCTCGCTTTTTACCTCGAAATGTGTCCAGAAACGATGCCCGACCCGCCGAGGACACGACAAGCTTTATGAAGCAAACCAAGACCATCACGCTGTGGGAGAAGCCTCATATCTCTGCAGAACAACCCATGAGCTTATAAGACAGGGAAGATAAGCAATAATAAAACACACAGGCCGCTCGTAACAAAGAAAGTCATAAAAAGCAAAAGCAACATTACTATCATGGTCACTGGAGTGTTGCGGTAAAGACAAAAGCAAGCTGGGAAAAAAAACCTTCCAGACTGATGCAACTTCACACCGGATTACACCGTACGAGATCATAATAAATCTGCATGCAAAGATCAATCAAGTGGAAACAAAGCTCTCAAAGGTGCAGGCGATCAATCTGTTGATGTCGTGCAGCAAGTCCCCCTGTAGTCGATCATTTTATCACTTAAAACTCATATTTGAGCACCAAAATGACATATTTAAACATTTTTAATGCCTTAAAATATCTTGAATGTAACTCGACACCCTTGCCTCATTTAGTATGCGTGGTTCTATGAATATGCAAATGAGCCCCGCCTCCACTCACTCACTCACTCACTCACTCAGAGATCCACTGGTTGACGATCACACGTTGATCTGATTGGTTACAAGGTAGTTTGTGACGTCAGAAACACCAGCGATTTCAAAGCGTGTTTTTGAGACTGTCTTTGTTTCACTGCAGTTTTAAGCAGGAAATACTCAGCAATGCTGTCGACTTATGAATTTACAAATGCTTTGTCTTAAAGAGTATTAAAAACACCACATAGACATATAAACAACATTAAAAGCTGGATTTACACCACAGGGCGACTTTCATTTTCTCAAGGTCATTTTTTGATAAAACTGATTTCAATTTCACAAACTTTCTTAATTGAGATAATAACTATTCTTTACCACTGTATTTATTTGACGGACACATTTGAGATATGAATCATAAATTACGTCAAATTTAATGGCATGACTTTTTATACAGGTTGAAAACTGTCCTAGATTTTTTACTGGTTTACCTTTTTTGGCCATAAATTACAATGTCGGTCTTTTTGTCATTTAACATTAGAAGATTTGACTTGCTATATGGTATATATCGCTTTACGCAAGTATATACTGTATACATTAGAATAAATATGGACATTTATACTTTATATACAGAGCTGTGCGATAATATTTGACATTTTTACGATGGTATTAACTATGGCTTTACGTGAGTATATACACTGTTCAAAGATTTCCAAAATAAATTCCAAAAGTTTGTCGTAGATTATTGGAGTGCGTTTTCCAAGTCTTTCGACTTCAAAATTTTACATTTAATTTAATATTTTGCATGCCATTTCTTTGTAATGATTTGTGGAATTTACTAGCATTTTCTGAGTGAAAATTATTTCAAAGTAAATCATAGACTATTTTTGTTTTCAGTGTATAACTGTATGTACGGACAAAGTAGCATGTACTATATATCTATTTATTATTATATAATTGAGAGATATTATAGCAATGATTATTTAAGTGAAACTGCCCAATAATAAAGAGATTACCAAGTATTATTTGGCTGGTCATATTAGGGGAAAAAAATAAAAAAATCTACCAAAAAAGTAAATCGTGTCATTATTTAAAATCACCCTCATGTTGTTCTTTCTTTAGTGAAATGCACCAAAACTTGGTTCAAATGTGGCATTTAATTATAAAAATCATAACCGAATGTGAATGAGCTCAAAGCTATAATATGACTTGGAATATGGTATATCCAAAATGTTATGATAATCTCATGTTGTTTTACGTCCTTTTTGAAATTTGATGAATAAGAAAATATTTGACTATCCATCTAATAACGGTTTGGAACAATATGAGAGAGTAAACGATAATTTTCCTCTTTAAATAGATCTCAGACACCACACAACATTTGAACAAACTATTTTTAGAAATGGACAGCATATTTGTGGTTTTTAAAGGATGGTTTTATCCCGGCTGTGGTAATGACCCATTAGAAACTCAATTAACCACAGCAGGGACATTAACAAATGATACATCAGACCGTCTCCTCAAACTGAAGCTGAGTCACCAGGACGGGTTAATAGTGGTTATATGATATAATATCGATGTTATGGCTCAGTTGTGCCGACAGTCATGTGCATCTCGACATGATTGACAGGTCCCTGCAGACGCTGATGTGCTTACAATCGTCCACCAGTAAGTCCTGAAGGAACGGTTAACTGGCCCGTTTGTGTCTCACTGACAGACTGATTCTTCACTGACTGTGGGAAGAGACTTCACAAACAAGTTTTCAGCATCTATTAAATGCACGGACAAAATGGCATTGAGCTGAAATCTCAAAAGATGAAAACATTTCGATCCAATATGATACACACAAACATAAAACGCTTATGTAAATACCGGATTTATATATATTTACGTCTTGAGGTGTTATTTTACAATAGGTTTACAAAGTCAAAAAACACAAATTTCCTCATAATCTCCATTACAGCATCATCTCTTTTCTCTCAGTGTCTGAAACGCTTCGATCAAGGATTCAGTCTCTAAGCTCCGCCTCTCTGAGCGCTGCTCTGCTTTGATTGGTCAGAAAGCAACGCTCGTTATCATATCTGAATCTCAGCTCTTGATACTCAGTGATACGGACAGTAACGATAGCGTGGGTTTTATCGTATCAATCTCATCAAAGTGGATTTGCTTTGTCAGGAACAACACGAACCAAACTCTTCCAGTCTCAGATACACTACAGTGTTTGAGGGCGGAGCTAAGAGACGCTGTTCAGCCAATCAAGACCAGAGACTGGCATTATGCAAATACAAATACGAATAAATGCTGTAATTCTGGCTTTTCTGTAGCTTAAATAGTAGATCATGGCAAGGTCATGGGTTCGATTTCCAGAGAATGCATGAACCAATCAAAAGTTTAATGCTATGCTTAACACAAGAAAATGTACATTTTTAGTTCATGTTAACTAATGCATTAACTAATGAGACCTTACTGTAAAATGACAGCAAAAACTATCTGAAAGTCACTAACAGCAGATCTGCGTGTCATAAGCATGTATTTTAGATGCGTGCCGGTCGTAAAGTGACAGTAGCCTAAAAGTAAACATGCTGTCGCTTGTCCTTAAAGGGACAGTTCACCCAAAAATGAAAATTCTGTCCTTATTTACTCACTCTAATATTGTTTCTTTCTTGTGTCGAACACAAAAGTTGTAAAAAAAAATGTTGAAAAATGTATTATGGAAGTCAATGGGGAGCAGCAACTGTTTGGTTACCCACATTCTTTACAATAACTTTGATTTTCAACAGAAGAAACTAATTCAAGTTTAAAACAACTTGAGAGTAAATGATGACATTTTTCATTTTTGGGAGAACTATTCCTTTAATGTTAATAAAACAACAAAACACAAAGAGAAAAGTACTCACTGCTTTTGACTGAGAACTTTAATAGTAGCTTTAATAAGAATCAGTGTATAATTTATACAGTGAAGTCTATGTAGTGTTTTATTTTTATATTTGTTAAATTTCTTTCTCGTATGTTACTGTTAAACACACCGTACTGTAGCTGAAAAAATAAAGCACTGTTTATTTCATTTACGTTATGTATTTCTATTTTCGCCACTTTGTCCTAAATGTCTGCATTCTTTTTTATTTTAAATTTTGTTACCTTGTAAGGCTTTGTTTTTTTTAAAATAGGGAAATTACTTTGGCTGTAATGCAAAATAGTAAAACCAACATGAAAGAGAATCATGATAAAATCGTGATTTTTCTGGGAAAGAAATCGTGATAAGATATTTTTGCCGTATCGCCCACCCCTAGTTTGAGTGCCATGTTGTATATTAGTAACATGCCAAATTCCATTGAAATCAACTGCGTGCTTCAACAAATGACTTAGTTTCTTTACAGTTATTGAGGTAAACATGGCTAAATTACAGAAAAAAGGTACCGGCTCTGAATTTTAGGTACCTTCACCGGTTAAAATGTAAACGGTATCCAACCGTGAAAAGACAAACAACATGCCACTCAAACTCTTAGAAGGCAGTGTAATGTTATATGTTAGTAACATGCCAAATTCTATTGAAATCAGCTGTGTGCTTCAGTATTGGTGAAGTGATGCTCACATCTTGAAGGACCGGATGAACAGAGTGTGTCAGAAGGACGATAAGGACGGTTTAGTTTGTCCGATCTCTCCGGAGGACGAGACCAGCGAGTGAGTCTGAAAGTGGACGGGGATGATGGGAAATGCACAGCACTGGGGACAGAGCGGTTCTGATTAAGTTTTGGGCCTGAGAGATGTGACTGGTCACTTCAGACCCCTGAGCGGCACACAACAGCCTGTAATGGGTTTCTGTGTTATCAGAGGACAAACACACGACCGGAAAGAGAGACTTCAAACTCAAGACACAAGGAGAACTGGGAAAAACGTCAGCCTAGGAAAGCAACTGAACATTTGGAGCAGGAAAATCTGAGTACATTTGCATGCAATTATAATGAGATTTAGGCGCTTAAAGTGCCCGTATTGTGCTATTTTGGGCCTATAACAGATTTGCATGCATCACAGGTCAAAATCACTCTAATTTCCTCATAATATCCATTACAGCATCATCTCTTTTCTCTCAGTGTCTGAAACGCTTCGATCAAGGATTCAGTCTCTCTAAGCCCCGCCTCTCTGAGAGCTGCTCTGCTCTGATTGGTTAGAAACCAAACGCTCATTATCATATCTGAATCTCAGCTCTTGAGACAAACCGTGTCAATCTCATCAAAGAGGATTTGCTTTGGCAGCAGAAAACAGTTAATGTGATGCATATTTGTCAGGCATAAAAAAACTGTTTTTTTTGCACTCAAAAAAAATAACGCCATTTAATTAAATTTAACTATTTGCATGCATTTGATTTTCTTTACATAATCATATTTTTAAAAATGCATTATTAAAATTGCATAAATATGTGTGAAAGTCACACATTTTTATTGTGAAAGCAAAAAAAAACACTATTTAGTTTAAAAGCATAAACATGGTTTAATTGACCGAATAAAAAAAAAAATCAATGAGATTGAAACGTTTTAAATTATAAATATATAAACCTGGTTACTTCAGTTTAATAGTACCATTGCAAAAATCATACCCGTTTCATTTATGTATGACTGACAAATATGCATCATTAATTTATGTTAAAACTGTGCAATCCAAATGCATGGAAATTTATATGCAATTCAAATGCATGTTGAGTAATAATGTTTACAAATAATATTAATCAATGCATTATTTAATTTGATATTGATATTATGTGGTTTAGATTTAAGAACCATTTTCCCATAATGCTTTGAAAAGAGCTGAGTGAATGATTCAATGTGCATCATTTGTCATTATTGCACATTACGAGGAAAATACACGACAATGCAGACACCTTTTTTATGTGTGTGTACTATAATAATTTCATAATCGGTGCATGACCGTCCACATGGTCATTGGGTTCAGGAAGCGTCTGAGATCATGTTCATAAAGAACGGCACTCTCTGTCCTGTTTCTCTCCGAGCGCCTGTTAATTACCCAGCCTAAGTGCACCATTAATCGATTAGACTTCTCAGTGCAATATCTCATATCGGCCTGTACACTTCTGAACATTGCTGGAGGAAATATGAGGCTTTTCTCTCGGAGCGACTCGCTTTACTGTCTGTTCTGTCGAGTCACCTTTCCATCTGAAGCACGGGAAGACGCTATACTGATAGAAAGACAGAAATCATGACGGCAATTTACCATAATCGGAATATTTCTTTATAGCATCGGTTCCCAACAGGGGGGTGTCGGGCCACAAGGGGGCGTCAGCGAGCTCTTTTGGGGGTCGCGTCATATTTTGAAAAGTGTTGAACAGGGAGCATTAAAGCAGCAGTCCGTAACTTTTTTTGTGTTCAAAATTTGCTAAATTTATATAATGAGCGAGTACATCATGAATCCATTTTCCAAACCGTGTTTTTGTCTTATCCTGAGTCACTATGGTACACCTATAATAAGTGTTTATATAGGGACTATTTTACACTGGTTTGGGTCGTAGCCCAGAGCCTGCGTAGACATAAACAGAGAGAAGTAGATCCGGCTACAATGTTCTTCCGCAAGACGCATTATTCTGTTAATAAACGCATGTTTATTGATCGCTAGAGCGCCAAACGATCATATTACATTAGCTCATTTTATTCACAATCCGCTGGCTGACCAAAAAATGGGTTTTCAACGAGGTCCCAGACACCAGTCATTTTGTTATAGCCTATAATTAATTATTTTTCCCTACACACAGTGTGAATACTGATATTTTTGTAATTGTATTTCAAATAGTGCCAATTAATGGGCTACTCCTAGGCTTACGTTTTTAAATTAAATTGTTTTCGTTATCGTTTTTTTAATATTATACGCTATTATTTGTGCATAAACATAACTGGTTATAGTAATAAACATACAGTTTGTTTAAAAACAAAACATTTTGTCATCCTTGCTGCAAGCTTACAAGAGCGACAATACCATTAAATGTGAAGGAGGGCCCAAAAATATTTTCTTGGGGAAAAAGGGGGTCTCAGACAAAAAAAGGTTGGGAACCACAGCTTTATAGCATGTAAATATATGTGCGGTGTCTACTAAACATTTGTCGAAATATTTTTAACAATGATTTATATTTATTTACTAACTGTTTCGGACGAAAATATCCTTCTGGAACAGAAATAAAGTGCCAAGAACGAAGAAAGCATGTGTTTTTGTAACAATTTAATTCCTTATTTAGTCTTGACAAAACAATAAATCCATAAGTCGACTCGTAAAACAATAACTCTCGGTGGAAATGACTCGTTATGAAAAGTAACTTTCGGTTTGTGTTGGTAAACATCAATAATCAAAACATTATTTAATATATATAAGAAATAAACATTTCTGTTTAGTGTTACAAGTTGTCGTGTGACTCGGGTACTTTAAAAACATTTTAGAGATTTGGCTCATTTACAGAACTATTGATGTATTTTCGTATGTTTTCGTATGCTTGGGTAAATGTTTACCCAAGCCTTCTTCACTACAAAAAGGTAGTGTTTTGTTTCAACCCAGATTTGGGTCAAAATGGACAAACCCAACCGTTGGGTTAAAAATGTAATAATAAAAAAAGTAACCCAATGGTTGGGTTCGTCCATATTTGACCCAAATTAGCATTGAAACAACCATGCCTTTTTTTTATTCATTGTGCTAAAAGTAAGCATTTAGAAAATGTGTCTTGAGCAGCGCATCATCATATCAGAATAATTTCTGAAGGATCATGTGACAGAAAGTTGATGGTTCCAGAGCATTATTATTATAAAAGCATTTCTTTAGCCGTCAACGAATATGTGGTTTTAATTTTACTTACTGCCAACTTAACGTGTTTTAACGGGTTTCCCTTTATATGCTTTATTCATAACTTGCCGTTTGTTTCCTTGATGTTTTAATTCCATTAGGCCCTATAGAAAACCTGCGCTCTAAAAAACGCTGGGTTGTTTTAACCCAACTTTGGGTCAACAATGGACAAAGCCACTGCGTTCAATTTTTAAATTACATTTTTAACCCAACGTTTGGGTTTGTCCATATTTGACCCACAATTGGGTTAAAACAACCCAGTGTGGCAGTGCACCTTGCATACTGAAAACCATTGTAATTATTACTTAAGTTTATGGAAATTTGGGGGGTTTTAAGAATGACTGCACTCTCGCGCTACAAAAGCAACTAATATTGCGTGTTTTGTGGCGTGACGCACACCTGAGACCTCGCTGACATCACTGTCTCGTTAACACAGCTTCGTCAGCTCTGGTGTCTGTCATCCCTTCATTAACCACATCGACCCGCCACGCTTATTAAACCCATTCATTATTCCTCCTATCGAGCGCCGGTAATGAGCTTCAGCGCAGGGAGGGTGACGAGGACTGGTCAAAACTAGTCACAAGATCTATAGAGCAGGATATATATATATATATATATATATATATATAAAGTCTGAGATCAACAGTTAGAATACTTCTATTGTGCATTTATTCTAATGTACCTGTAAAAGACTGTCAAATTAAAACCTGTTAAATGGTTAACAGTACGCTTCCTTAATATACAGGGAAAAACCTTACATTTCATGCTATTTTAATTAGGGATGCACGATATATCGGCCACTATATCGGTATATGTTAATTTTTGGTCCCACTTTATATTAAGTGGCTTTAAGTACTATGTACTTGCATTGAAATTAATAATTTGATACAATGGATTTATTGTGTGCATACATGTTTCTAAATCGTACTTATATTTTGAAAATACCTGCGTGTAATTACAGCTGTAATTCATTTATGTAATTACATTTGTAATTACACAGTTGACCCAACCCTTACATCTACCCATACCACACACACCTGACCCAACCTGACCCGTATCACACCTCAATAGAATCAAAAGTGTTTTACAATACAACCTGAACACAATAAGTACATTGTACTTATTTTTCGATGTAAGTACAAAACAACTTAATAGACACTTAAAAAGTGGGACCTTAATTTTTTAGTGTTATTGTTTTTGGATAAAGCCGATAAATAGTGGATTATTTCCTTCAGCTGTTCAACATGCTTTTGAATTGCTGGAAATATGATTGGAATTCACTTTCAAAGAAGGAAAATACAGTAAATTGCAACGCGTCATATCGGCTAACTATAATGAGAATATTATAAGTGTGTGTTTGAAACATGGATTTTAAATGGTGAGACTTTTGTTTTTGTAATCAGGCTCTCAGAAATTATATAAACATTTGGATTTGGATTTATCAGCCAATATATCAGGTATCAGCTTTCAAATATAAAGAATTATCGGTTATCGGCCAAAATGTTCATATCGGTGCATCCATACATTTTATAATAAAACGCTGTTAAATGTTTTTGTTGTTTTTTTATGTAAAAACGAGGGGATTTTTGTATTGCGCGACTTCATTTTATCAGTATACAAATTTAAATTAAACTTTTGATAAATATTAAGTGCCATATATGATCAATTACTTACATCTTTACATTACTTTATATATTACAATATATTGATTTACATTGATTTTTAACAGCCTCAGACTTGTGGACCCTGATGTTGATATAAGATTTTAAAATGTTTTTATGGAGTCTCTTTTGTTCATGAAGGTTCACTTGATCAAAAATACAGTTTTTTTTTAATTCTTAAATTTTTTTTACTTAAAAAAGCTGAATTTTCAGCATCATTACTCCAGTCTTCAGTGTCACATGATCCTTCAGAAATCACTATAATATGATGATTTGATGATCAAGAAACATGTATGATTATTATCAGTGTTGAAAACAGTTTGCATCTGCGTGGAAACTGTGATAAATTTTATTTTTCCGGATTCTATGATGAATAGAAAGTTCAAAAGAACCGCATTTATTTGAAATAGAATCTTTTGTTATATTATAAATGTCTTTAGTGTCATTTTTGACCAATTGAATGTGTCCTTGCTAAATAAAAATATAAAAAAACATGCCATTTTTATCCGAAAGTAATATTTTCGGGAGATGCATGAACAGAGACGGTACATAAATGGTACCGATTTATTATTTTGTTATAATTAATTTTTCCGTGATAATTTCTCTCCCTCTAAACTTAAAACTACACACAAACCTGAAAACCTCAGGATAATAAATGGCTTTAGTGAGTAAAAAAAATTAAAGGTAAATTAAAAGGTACTTATTTTGAATAAGTACTTAGTACTTTGCAAGTGCTAAACTAAAGTATGTTCTATATATATGAATGTAATCTGGGCGTATTGTGTCATTATCATGCGTTTATTTCCGTCATATGCACTGTTTTCTGTGAATTTAATTCAATTAAATTCAATGCATATTTATTTGTACAGCGCTTTTCCAAATACAAATCATTTCAAAGCAGCTTTACAGAAAATGCACGAGTCTACATTACAATTTAGAGAACGATCTGTTATCAGAGGAAACTTGTACACAGTTTGTTCATTTAAACAATGTAATAATTTAATGCAGAAACAATGAGCTCATTGAAGTAATGAATATTTGTTTGTTAACACATGATTATGACATTTAGAAAAATGCAGCATTGGTGCATTTAGACATATTCTGTCATGTGTTCACCTACTATATAGTACAGAAATGTGTGATTTCAGACTTTTCATATCGAAGCACTTCTTGTTCATCCTAAAAGCCAGAGAAAAGCATTTTAATATTTGAGTTGAGCAGGAAAACACCCAACATGAGCTTTCATTACTGCAGAAAGCTTCCACTCATTCAATCACAGAACGAGAATGAGTTTATTCTTTACGACAGATCTTACGACGCACGACAAACAACTATATGACCAATTCCTGAAAGTGAACACACACCGTAGTACATAAGAGCATCTACACGATTACAGGTGCAGAAACACTCAGAAGTGCACACTAATATGTAGAATTACTAACACTTTACAATAAGCTTCATTAGTTAACATGAACTAATAATGAACTGCACTTATACAGCATTTAGTAATATTTCTTCATGTTAATTTTAACATTTACTAACACTTTATTAAAATCTTGTTAACATTAGTTAATGCACTGTGTACTAACGCGAACAAACAATGAACAGCTGTATTTTTATTAACTAACATTAACAAAGATTAATAAATACAGTTACAAATGTATATTGCTCGTTGTTAGCTAACTAAAGAGCCTTGTTGTAAAGTGTTAACAACTAAGAAATACAGAAAAATGAGTAGCAATTACCCGATCAAACCGTGGATATATTACATATAAATGTAATTTTTATTTATTTGAAACTCTTCACATACACATTCAAGTCGAAAAACAATCTTAGAGCGCCTCCTGCAGGCCACGTCTGCACACAACAACCTCTGACACAACATTGTAAATGCCATTTAAAGCTTTTGTTCCTATTATATACATAGATTTGTGTGCGCTCTCTCAAAATAACGAGGGCTTTTTGTAACGATGCAAGAGAAGAATCATGTTTCAGTGATCAGTTCTGAAAATATGAAAAAAATTCTTGAATCTACATCCACTATAAAGAGCCTTTTGTGCGATGGAAAAGCTCTTCATTGAAGCATTAATGTTAATAAAGAAGCTTTATTTTTAAGAGAGTAGAGTAACAGTCATTTACCATAGTAAAAATGTGTTACATTCAAACCTACTTCAAAAGTGAACATTTTAATGTAATGTTAATAATGTAATGTTATTCACACTGCAATCATTAATGTTAACAACTTTAGATTTTAATATTAATGTATAAGTTGAAATAAACATTAAACAAGATTAATAAATGATGAAGTATCGTTAGTTTATGTTAACTAATAAGACCTTATTGTAAAGTGTTACCGTTATGATTTTCATGTTATGTAAAGTTTTTGTAAATTTGTTGTGTTTGTCATTTTTATGTCTATTGTTTTTGTACTTTATTTTTAATTATATAAGTACTTCAACTGAAACTAAATGAATTTAGAAATGTTGCCTAGGAAATTTTTTATATATATTATTATTATTATTATTATTACTTTATTTCAGTTAATGTTGATTAATTTCAGTTAATGCATGACTAAGATTAACTAATGAGACCTTATTGTAAAGTGTAACCGGTTACTTTTTAATATTAGGTAAAGTTTTCTAAATTAGTTGTGTTGTTGTCATTTTTATTACTTTTTTTTAATATATGTATATATTATTTTTATGGTTTATTTTTTTAAGTACTTCAAAACATTTTTTTTAAAATGTTGCCTTGGAATTATTTAAGTGTGTGTGTGTGTGTGTGTGTGTGTGTGTGTGTGTGTGTGTGTGTGTGTGTGTGTGTGTGTGTGTGTGTGTGTGTGTGTGTGTGTGTGTGTTTATTTTTTAGCGGTTAATGTTTATCATTGTCAGCTAATGCATTAACTAAGATTAACTAATGAGCCCTTATTGTGAAGAGTTACCATGTTGGTTTTATTTCAAGAAATAAACATGAAACATTTTTACGGTTTTAGTTTTAGTCAACGATAATAATCCTGCTTTAAATGGTCTTGCGAGTAAATTCCTTCACCAAGAAAGCGGCTGCAAAGGAAATTGATGCAAATGAAAAACTACGCATGCAAATCCTGATCACACACTTTCAGCGGCTCAAACTGCACACGGCGAGTGAATTAAACAACACACACACACTCGTTTATTTTAATTAAGATCTCACGGATAACTACAGGATGAAAACTAGTCAAAAGCTCATCAGAGCCGGTTCGAGTGTGTGAGAGCGGCTCCTAAAGGCCCAGGAGCCCGGCCCTCACACACACACACACACACACACACACACACACACACACACACACAACACCGCAACCTTTTCATAGACCTCTTTTTGTCCAGCGGGGATTTTCAAGGTGTAATCCCACACAAGAGCTTCCAGAACGCCTCGCTGGCTCTCGTATCACACAAGCAGACGTGACATTTAAAAACCGTAGAGTTTCTTTCTGTCGCCTCTTTCTGCTCTCGGCGAAACCTGTCGATATCAATCAGTCGCACACCGTCGAGTCACAAAAGGTGACGCGCTCGTCATCGATGAGCGCGAGTGCTTCCTCCTAAAAAGTGATCAAAAAACTCCAAAAAGGGTCTCAATGACATGAGAAAGTTGAAAGCTTTTCCCTCTGGATCGATCGGTGATGTTCAAAGCGGCCTGTGATAAACACAGCAAACACAATCTAAAGGTGAGGAAGAGTTTGAAGAGGAGAAACAGATTCACTGCCGCTCAAACGTTTGATTTAATGAGTTTATAGGGGGTGATTACTTATGGAAAAAATGTGTTTAAAATTATAAATGCTTTTACTGGTGTACGTCATTTTACATTGTATATAGTTTAGTTACGGACATGATGCAAGGCGTGACTGATTATTAAAACTAGGGATGCACTGATATTAAAGTTTTGGTTGATACCGATAATAACCGATAATTCTTTATATTTGAAAGGTGATTACCGATATATCGGCCGATAAATCTAAATCTAAATCCACATTTTTGAGAGCCTGATTACAAAAGCAAAAATCTCACCAATAAAAGCCATGTCGCAAGCATACAATTACAATGATGTTCTCATAATAATGTTAGTTAGCCGATATGACAGAACATTTTGCACTTTACTGTATTTTCCTTTTTTGAAGTGATTCCAATCATATTTCAAGCAACTAAAAAGCATCATGTTGAACAGTGCGCATCTGAAGCGTCTCAGCTAAAGGAAATAATACATTATTTATCGGCTTTAATTTATCGGCCAATAACGATAACATCAAAAAATGGACATATATCGGCCGATACTGATATGGTGGCCAATATATCGTGCATTCCTAATAAAAACCCAATTCAAATTCAAGATATGAGGGTAAAAAAAAATTGTATGTTATGGGTTTTGTCTTATATTCATATCATATGATATAGTTTAGCAATATCACACAAGTGCTATTTTCTCCCGAATATAGCACGATTGCAAATGTGATGTTGATTTTATACAACAGTTGATATTTTAGAAAAAATATTGTCAGTTTTTGCCCAGTTTCACCAATGAAAGTGGTTGAAACAAAGCCAGAGCAGAACTCTCTTACAGCGGTGATTCATTACTGAACGAATCCACTGTTTTTAACGACTCGAGTGAGTCATTGATTCAGTGACTCATTCATTAAGACGCCACACGCTTCGTTCCTGAATGAATCGGTTGAATGAATGATTCAATGACTCACTCATTAAGACAGTGATTTGCCGCCACCTACTGGTTGTTTTCCTTTCATATTTAGAGTATCATTTTATTTTTCATTCATATTCATGCACCTCTGAGCTGCATTAAACAATCTGTGTAAAATATACCTGAATGCCACCTTTGAGTAATAAATAATAAATTCTATGTTGAATCAAAATATTTATTTCTAAAGCTACTTTTTGATGCTGAAAGTTCAGCTTTGATCACAGGAATAAATGACACTTTACTATATATTCACATGGAAATTTTGACATTACAAAAATATTTGACTATTTTTACTGTATTTTTGATCAAATAAATGAAGCCTTGGTGAGCAGAAGAGACAAAAACATGTAAAATCTTACTGACCCCAGACTTTTTTGCTCTAGTTTAATCCGAATTTCCTTTACGTGTGGCATAAAGTCACTTTCAGCATCTCAAACGCTGACTTTTGTTTCTCTGTTTGGATCTCTGTCTTATGAGAAAACCAGGCACTAAGCGGGAAAGCGGATCACGCTCTTTCTTCACAGAGAGAAATATGCTATTTAAATATAATTGCAGGATGTTCACATGACACGTTTCCAGACAGAAATACAGCCACATTCAATGAAAAGAAGAATCTTTCAGGAGACGAGCGTCTGTAATTGACAGCATTCATTATCTCTCGTTCTGGAGCCTCAATTTGATGCAAAACTTTTCACTGCACTTTTAACACGCCATTTCTCAGATGCCAAGCACTTGAAAAAGCCAAATAAGCCGAAAAAGTGATATTTGATATTTAATCATCTGCCAGTGATGCTGTCGACCCATTCAGCGTCTCTCTAAACGCAATTAAAGGCAAATTGAGGGCTCTCTAATCTATTTTAGGTCATCAACAATTCCATGTACAGTAGACATTTAGGCTAATTAAAACTCAGGCTAATCAGATGGACGTGTGCGTGATCTGGGCGTATGTGCACGTCTCTAAAGACGCTGAGACTTTCTGGCGTATCAGAGCGGATGGAAAATTAAAATCCTGCACTTGAAGGAAAGTGAGGGGCAAAAAAGAAGAGAGCAAGACTTTCATGCGAAATTAAGATTAAATTAAATACATTTCTGCTGTGATCTGACAAGTCTCTCATTTACAGGAGAAACTCGAAAAATTTCGTGCAATATATCGTGCAAATGTTATAATTTTGAAGATTATGACTTACAGCTTATGAAAACCCTAAATTCAAAAACCCCGAAAATTTGAATATTACATGAAATCAATAAAAAAAAGGATTTTAAATACAGAAATGTCGGCCCTCTGAAACGTATAATCATGCATATATGTATAGTTATATATACTAAAGTTTCATCTTTTAATTTGAATTACTGAA
Source organism: Siphateles boraxobius (assembly GCF_051911475.1). NCBI lineage: Eukaryota > Metazoa > Chordata > Actinopteri > Cypriniformes > Leuciscidae > Siphateles > Siphateles boraxobius. The sequence continues at coordinate 1,078,769 of NW_027509202.1, read as the reverse complement.
ATACATAAATACATGATATTTTAATTTTTCAAGTTTCACCTGTATAGCTGTCAGGAAATAAAATAAAACATGGAAGTTAAAAATGAAATAAATATATTTATTTAGTACTTTATTTCAGTTAATGTTTATTTATTTCAAGAAATGAAAGTATTAGTTATATTATTATTGTTGTTTTAGTTAACAATAATAAACCTGCTTTAAAATGTCCTTGTGAGTAAAAAAATACCAAAACAAAACATTTTTATCCAGAAAGGGCATATTACATTGATCAAAGTGGCATTGACATTTATAATGTTACGATTTATATTTCTACAAACAATTTGAACTGTTTTCACCATTGATAATAATCATAAATGTTTCTTGAGCATCAAATCATCATATTATAGTGATTTCTGAAGGATCATGTGACACTGAAGACTGGAGTAATGATGCTGAAAATTCAGCTTTGATCACAGGATATAAATTACACTTTACTATATATTCACATAGAAAACAGCTGATTTACATTGGAATAAGATTTAAAAATTTCACTGTGTTTATTGCATTTTTTATCAAATAAATGTGGTCTTGGTGAGCCGAAGAGACTTAAAAATATTTAAATCTTTCCAACAGCAGTGTATACATTTAATTAAAATGTCTGATATATTCACAATAACACAGATTTGTCCTATGGTTTTGGTCCATGCACAAAATAAGAGAGCAGCAACAAAAAAAAAAATGCTGGATGACAAAACAAATACTGAACATTACAGGCAACTTTGTGGTACTTGGATGTTGTGATGTGATCAAAGGTAATGCTTAGCCTGAAAACTCTGAGAAACACTAATCTAAAGTTACACTAAATAAAACAACTCCCACAGGCTAGAAACATTAAAATCTGAAACTCTGGAGTCTTCACTCCCACAGTTCAGTAGTTCAGATCTGACAAGGAGACAAGTGGGCCAATTTAGGAGCGAACCTGGCCTTAAAACTACAGATTTGATTTGGAGACCATCACAAGCCGGGTAATTGGCTAAACGCGCTGCTTAATTGCTTTTAGTTCTCGAGCTGCTTGGCCATAAAATGTGGGGGCAAGAGCAGGGGATACTCAGTAAATCTGAATGAAGGTGAAAATTGGATTTCCGCGCACGACCCCTGAGGCCAGACACGCCTGTAATCACAGACGGGGCATTAAAGCGCAGGCCATCTGCATAGAAACTAACTGCAAGAAACCAAACGCAAATAGAGATTAACAGGGATCGAGATACAGAACGATAGAGATCTCTTTCTTTGCACCTGACGTTGTCTAGGCCTAATAATGCTGGATATTAGTGTTAAAAAATGTTACAAATTTAGCAAATTAATGTCAAGCACCGTTCTGAAATACAACGCAAGCTTTAATGATTCAACCAAATACTGATGGATAAAATATGTATTTCCGTATAGAATAACTATAGAGATCTCTTTCTTTGCACTTGACGTCGTCTATGCCTAATAATGCTGGATATTAGTTCATGTTAACAGGCAATAGACAAAAAAATTAGCAAACTAACATTAATGTCAAGCACGGTGCAATGAAATGCAATGCAAGCTTTAATGATTCAACCAAATGCTGATGGATAAAATGTTATTTTTCCGCATAGAATAACTAGTTTTACTCAGAAATATATCAGATCATATTTATTTGACGTGCTCCTGGAAACTGTGTGTAATTGTATTTAAAGTCCCGCTGCAGTCAATCATTAATCGGAGACGGGTCATTAAAGCGCAGGCCATCTGCATAGAAACTAATTGTAAGAAACCCAACGCAAATAGAGATTAAAAGGGATCGAGATACAGTTGGAAACATTAGACTTTAATGTGCTCCTGAAATCTGAGCGTAATAGTTCTTAAAGAAACAGTTCCCCTAAAAATGAAAACTTAATTATGTCATCATACAACGCGAAACATGAGGATCCTGGCCTGAATATGATATGGGTTGGAAACGGTATAAGGATGAGTAAATAAAGACAAAGTTAAAGTCTCCCTGTAGTAAATTTTATCCCTTAAAACTCATCTTTGATCACCAAAATTACATATTTAAAAGTTTTTCTGTTTTTAATACCTTAAAATATCTTGAATGTAACTTGCCTCATTTAGTATGCGCACTTCTATGAATATGCAAATGAGCCCCGCCTCCACTCACTCACTCACTCAGAGATCCACTCGTTGACGATCACACGTTGATCTGATTGGTTACAAGGTAGTTTGTGACGTCAGAAACACCAGCGATTTCCAGTTTTAAGGAGAAAATACTCAGCAATGCTGTCGACTTATGAATTAAAGCATATTAAAAACACCACCTAGACATATAAACAACATTAAAAACTTGATTTTCACCACAGGGGGACTTTAAAGAAACAACACAAAACATAAGAATCCTGAATATGATACAGGTTTGAAACCGCCATAAGGATGAGTAAATAAAGACAATCCTAAACGTTTCCAGAAGAGTGCGATATTTAAAGAAAGAGGCCGAGGAAAAGTCAGAGACCGCACTGAAACGCTTTTTAATTATTCAATTATCTGTGCGAGGAGGAGCAGAACAGGCCCATCTGCGGATCAGCCCATTCATCATTGATTGGGAGAGACAGACACGGGATCGTTTTACTCCATTAGCGGGCCGAGGGGAGGAGGACGGGACCGGCCTTCATTGTAAGTGAGTTGCACAATTGTGCGATCTGTCACCGAAAGCATTCGAGCAGTGGAGAGAGAGAGGATTCAGATGTCACGGGTAGACCGAACGGTGCCTCGCTTGATCTGGAAAGAACATGGTTATTGTTTCACATGCAGTGAAGAAACATACGCTGAACCGAATAACAGGGAAAACTAAGACTTTAAGTGGACATATCATGAAAATATGACTTTTCTGTGTTTAAGTGCTATACCAACACAGAAAACATGAAAAGTGAAACCCAGAAACTTTGTTTTGGTGTGCATTTCTCTGGAAGAATGTCAAAAAAAATGAGTTGATCAGATTTCACTCCTTCTGACGTATGAAGAGGATCTTATTATAATATTACCGGCCCTTAATCTGCACGTTTATAATATTACCGGCTCTTAATCTGCACGTTTATAATATTACCGGCCCTTAATCTGCACGTTTATAATATTACCGGCCCTTAATCTGCACGTGTATAATATTACCGGCTCTTAATCTGCACGTTTATAATATTACCGGCCCTTAATCTGCACGTTTATAATATTACCGGCTCTTAATCTGCACGTTTATAATATTACCGGCTCTTAATCTGCACGTTTATAATATTACCGGCCCTTAATCTGCACGTTTATAATATTACCGGCCCTTAATCTGCACGTTTATAATATTACCGGCCCTTAATCTGCACGTTTATAATATTACCGGCCCTTAATCTGCACGTTTATAATATTACCGGCCCTTAATCTGTACGTTTATAATATTACCGGCCCTTAATCTGCACGTTTATAATATTACCGGCCCTTAATCTGCACGTTTATAATATTACCGTCCCTTAATCTGCACGTTTATAATATTACCGGCCCTTAATCTGCACGTTTATAATATTACCGGCCCTTAATCTGCACGTTTATAATATTACCGGCCCTTAATCTGCACGTTTATAATATTACCGGCCCTTGATCTTCACGTTTATAATATTACCGGCCCTTAATCTGCACGTTTATAATATTACCGGCCCTTAATCTGCACGTTTATAATATTACCGGCCCTTAATCTGCACGTTTATAATATTACCGGCCCTTAATATGCAAGTTTATAATATTACCGGCCCTTAATCTGCACGTTTATAATATTACCGGCTCTTAATCTGCACGTTTATAATATTACCGGCTCTTAATCTGCACGTTTATAATATTACCGGCCCTTAATCTGCACGTTTATAATATTACCGGCCCTTAATCTGCACGTTTATAATATTACCGGCCCTTAATCTGCACGTTTATAATATTACCGGCCCTTAATCTGCACGTTTATAATATTACCGGCTCTTAATCTGCACGTTTATAATATTACCGGCTCTTAATCTGCACGTTTATAATATTACCGGCCCTTAATCTGCACGTTTATAATATTACCGGCTCTTAATCTGCACGTTTATAATATTACCGGCTCTTAATCTGCACGTTTATAATATTACCGGCCCTTAATCTGCACGTTTATAATATTACCGGCCCTTAATCTGCACGTTTACACACACGACACAATTTGGTTTCGCAAGCGACAACAGAGACCAGTTCTAACGCAATGATAAAAGATCCAGCAAAGCATGAAACTGTTCGAGCACTGAACACTATTGACCCGAACATGTCAGCGCTGTCTTATAAACACCTCAGGAACTGTGGACACTTGTGTAAAAGTTAAACATGATGATGAGATAATCAATATAACTCCACAACAACTACATAAGCGTCTCCTCTAACATTCAGAAACGTGTAAAAGTACCTGCTGGTTATTCTGGGATTCTGGATGAGTGAGATTGGCCTGTTTTGTTATTGAAGCTCGTTTAAAGACTCCGCCCTCTTCTGAGCGGAGGCGGAGCAAAGGCTCATTTGCATTTAAAGGGACACACACAAAAACGGGCAAATTTGACAAGTTATATTAAATGATCTGGGTGTATTTTGAGCTGAAATTTCACAGACACATTCGGGGGACACCATAGGTTTATAATACATCTTGTGAAAAGGGGTGTAATGTGTCATCTTTAGGGTTTTTAAGACAGGTAGAATCTCTGAACCAGTTAAATCGCTGTGTTTTCCGGGTGTGGGAAGAAATACTATTGGGTAATTCGGAAGTGGGCGGGATCACGCAGACAATCGACACAGAACGCATGTTTCAGAGCAGAATAACTGGCATTGCTTTTCAGAGAAACAAGCATGCGAACTTATAATATACAAACATATTACGGTATTTTGATACTTTAGTACAATAATAAATAAAAATTACATAGAGTCCCTTTAAATTGTTTTAAAATGTCATGTTTAATTGCGGTTTCTTGTGGAATTTACTAGCATTTTTAAATGATTTCTATAAGTTTAAAGTAAATAAAAGTATGTTTTATAAGAAAATACTATTTAAAATGACTTGTTTAATTGCTGATTCTTGTGTAATTTACTAGCATTTTTGGATATAATTTTTTTCCAAAGAAATGGCAAGTAACATACTGAAGTAAACATGGAATTTTTTTAACATACTTTTGTTTTATTTACAAGTTTGATTAATAACTATTTAAAAATGTTAAAAAAATTAAACCAAACATCTATGAAACTACTGGGATGAAATTAATATTACGCATGTTATGCAAGTGAAAACTGTTTTAAAGCAAATCCTGCATTAAATATGAAGTATATTAACCTGGATTTCCTCGCTATTCAGGCAAACTCTACTTAAGATCTCTTTATCTCCCAGTTACATCATTTATGTCTAAAATCACATATCTTCCCACAAGACAAAGACACAAAGAGCAACATGAAATCACAAAGACTATATTCACTTTCGTATTTAGGCACGTTATGAGGAAAAACAACGTTTGCCTTCATAATCTTTCACCTAGACGTAGTTCATGTTAACATGCAAAAGACAAATAATTTAGCAAACTAACATTAAGGTCAAGCTCCATTCTGAAATATAATGGTCAGTTTTAATGATTCAGCCAAATACTGATAGATCCTTTTTTTTTTTCTTATTAAATTAAGTAACTAGTTTCACTCAAAAATATATCAGATCACAATGTAAAACCGGTTACTTTAAACGAGTGAGAGAAAAATTAAATGGGGCTCTATATAAAACTAGGGCTATTGAGTTTTTAAAGAACCCTTGACATTTTATATAACAAATATGTGTGTGTGTGTGTGTGTGTGTGTGTGTGTGTGTGTGTGTGTGTGTGTGTGTGTGTGTGTATATATTATATATATATATATAAATAAAAAATGATGGTACCCTTCAAAGGTTATTTAACATGCACTCAATATAACATGCAACATGTCAACTTTCCTGCAAACAATCGCATATCTGGAAAAGCATAATGAGAAATCTGACCGACGGTGTTAGAAATACTGTTATTATTAAGTATTTAGAGTTATTCTGTTTATTTACAAAGAGTAAAGCAATGATGGGCTCAAACTAACCGATACTATTGCAGCCTTTTGCATGTAAGGTAACAGTAAAATTAATCTCCAAAAACACACGGTGAGTCTCTCATTAGAGGAGCAACACTGACATCCAGTGGCTGCAGACAGACGTTCAGTTCTGCATTAAACACAAACAAATGAAAATGACAATTCAACATCTTTAAAAAACAAGATGCGTTTACTTGAGAAGCATGTAAAGAATTGCAATAATTTACTAAGGTTTATGCATCAAAACAAGAAAAATCAATCTGCCACTGTGTGGTTAAAAAAAACACAAATAACTAAGATATAGTCTTTGAAAACAAGTATTTTTCTCTCAAATTTGCTCCAAGCGAATTAATCTTGTTTAGATAATTTCACAGGAAAACAAGACGGTATCGAGCGGTTTAGTAATTAAGATTGCAGATTTGTTGAATATGATGAATATAATCAAGGCAGAGTAAATGATCTGAGATTGATGGGATAATAACGGTCCTTTTTCAACACAAAATGATTCAAGAAAGCTCGATCAACACATAAATACTGTTGAACACAAATAGAGCCATAGACGTACAGAAGTGCCCTGCTTCAGTGACCACAGGAGAGAACAACAGAGAGAGTGTGTGAAAACACAAGTACGTCAGCTTTTGTCAGAAGCACTGGCTTATGGGTAAAAAAAAAAAACTCTCTTCTTGTGTCTGGCACCACTATTTCAGCATGTGACCAATGAAACGCTATGAAGAGATGAGATGCAAACATATGAGACGTCCAATTAAACGTTCATCAAATAAACTAACTCGCAAGGTAATCAGGTTAAGCATGACGTCTAGTATTCACTGATCAGATGCATTATTTAAAGTCCACCTGTGGTGAAAATCCAGCTTTTAATGTTGTTTATATGTGTATGTGGTGTTTTTTATGTGGAGCTGCGTGAGTGAGTGGAGGCGGGGCTAATTTCCATATTCATAGAACCGCGCATACTAAATGAAGCAAGTTACATCCAAGCTATTTTAAAGCTTTTTTTCAAGGAAAAACGTTTAAATATGTCATTTTGGTGATCAAAGATGAGTTTTAAGGGATAAAATGAACACAGGGGGACTTTAAATTAATATTGCATGTGTATAGTATAAATTATAGTGTTAAATTGATGTTCCTGACCATCTTGAATCAGAATAAGTTCCTCTTGCAGCATCTGTTCTCTGATGATGTGGGCGAGGCAACCTGTCACTCACATGAGATCAGCCAATAGCAAACCACAACCATCCAATCAACTCCCCACAGACAAAATAAAGCCCCGCCCACATTTGTTCTCGTTCCAGAAGCGTTTCCCTCGCATATACGACACAATAGTGAAGAAAAGCCCAGCGCAACTTCCATTTCATGGAGACTTTAAAGCACAATCTATTCTACACAAAGCCACAAGTTAACTTTTGATGCTGAAGTAAATCACCCATCCTAACCGATCGATCACCAATGCATTATGTGTCAATGTCATGTGACTCGACGGCACGTACCAGTTTGTTTTCCTGCATGTAGATCCTCTGGAGTTTGTTGCATCCCTGCGCCAGCGCGACCAGGCCGTCATCACTGATGCTGTAACACTGGCCGAAGTGAACGTCCTTCAGTTCTTTACAGTGTTCGCCCAACTGCGCAAAACACACAAACCACATGTTCAGTTCAGCCTTCAAATGCTCAATGCAGTGATGTGATTAGAACTGTATACGGCAGGGATTCGACATGTTTTCTTGAAGTCATCGCTGTGGTTTTAAGTTAATATTTCAATAAGACATTCATGTGTTTATGGTCACATGACATGCGGGTAAATAACTTTTGTTAGTTTACCTATGGAAGTAAAATAATGCTTAATGTATTTCAAACAAAAATGCTTGATGAATCGCACTAACTGGAAAAAAAAAAAGTACAAATCTTTGGGAACTTTTGGGAATTGTAAGTACACAAGTGCAGGAAATATATCATATTTTATTTAAAAAACTTACATATTGTAGCTTTAAATTAAGGTTTAATAAATAAGCCTAAGATTGATTTAGTATTTTTTATTTATTTATGTACTTATTAAATATATAAATAATGTTTATTAAATAATGTTTATTAAATAAGCCTAAGAATCATCTTGTTAAAAAAATTGTATATTAAATAAGCCTAAGAATGATCTTATTAAATAAATAAATGTTTATCAAATAAGCCTAAGAATAATTGAATGAACTTTTGGGAATTGTAAGTACACAACAGCAGGAAATATATCACACTGTACAAGTTATTTTTGGATATTATATTACAAAAATCTTACATATTGTAGCTTTAAATTAAGGTTTAATAAATAAGCCTAAAATTGATTTTGTTATTTTTTTCATTTATGTACTTAATATGTAAATAAATTAATGTTTATTAAATAAGCCTGAGAATCATCTTATTAAATAAATGAAAAAATAAATAAATAGTTTATTAAATAAGCCTGAGAATCATCTTATTAAATAAATAAATAAATAGTTTATTAAATAAGCCTGAGAATCATCTTATTAAATAAATAAATAAATAAATAGATTAAATAAGCCTGAGAATCATCTTATTAAATAAATAAAAAAATAAATAAGATTAAATAAGCCTGAGAATCATCTTATTAAATAAATAAATAGATTAAATAAGCCTGAGAATCATCTTATTAAATAAATAAAAAAATAAATAAGATTAAATAAGCCTGAGAATCATCTTATTAAATAAATAAATAGATTAAATAAGCCTGAGAATCATCTTATTAAATAAATAAAAAAATAAATAAGATTAAATAAGCCTGAGAATCATCTTATTAAATAAATAAATAGATTAAATAAGCCTGAGAATCATCTTATTAAATAAATAAATAAATAAATAGATTAAATAAGCCTGAGAATCATCTTATTAAATAAATAAAAAAATAAATAAGATTAAATAAGCCTGAGAATCATCTTATTAAATAAATAAATGTTTATCAAATAAGCCCAAGAATGATCTTATTAAATAAATAAATAAATAGTTTATTAAATAAGCCTGAGAATCATCTTATTAAATAAATAAATGTTTATCAAATAAGCCCAAGAATGATCTTATTAAATAAATAAATAAACAAACAAATAAATGGATAAATAGTTTATTAAATAAGCCTGAGAATGATCTTATTAAATAAATAAATGTTGATCAAACAACTTTTGGGATATTGCAAGTACACCGATTTTTTGGATATTATATTACATATTGTACCTTTAAATGAGCTAAGAACCATGTGTCTCACCAGTCTGAGCGCGTGGTCGGTGAGTTTGTCCTGGTTCCCGACGTGCACTTTCTGCAGCAGCGGGCAGTGGGCGGCTGCGGTGCACAGAGACACGTCGCTGAGCTGCTTACACCGGTACGCTGTGTATTTGATCAGACCGGGACAGTTCGACGCCAGAGAGCAAACGCCGTGATCCTGAACGTTCCTGCAGTCGGAAATGTTGATCTCGGTGACGTTCTGTCTCCTGGACGCTATCTTCACCAGGAGATCGTCTTTAACCTGCGGTCCGGGAGAGAAAAGAACAGTTTTCATGTATTATTTCAATTAAATCCACATATCAACACCCTAGCACACACAGTTTTGCTCCTGCAATAATATATAATACATATACACAACCGTTCAAAAGTTTGGGGTCGGTGAGATTTTGAAGGTTTTTAAATGAAGTCTCTTCTGCTCACCAAGGCTGCGTTTATTTGATTAAAAAAACAAAACAAACCCAGAAAAATTGTGAAATATTATTATAATGTAAATCAGCTGTTTTCTATGTGAATATATAGTAAAGTGTAATTTATTCCTGTGATCAAAGCTGAATTTTCAGCATCATTACTCCAGTCTTCAGTGTCACATGATCCTTCAGAAATCACTATAATATGATGATTTGATGCTGAAAGAAACATTAATGATTATTATCAATGTTCATATTTTTGAGGAAACCGTGATGCTTTTTTTTAAGGATTCTTTGAAAGTTCAAGAGAAAAGCTTTTAATTAAAAAAGTATTTTGCAATATTATAAACGTCTTTACTGTCACTTTTGATCAATTTAATGCGTCCTTTCTGAAGAAAAGTATTAATTTCTTTAAAAAATAAAAAATAAATCGTATTGACCCCAAACCTTTGAAGGGTAGTGTATATACACAGTCAAAACTACATTTATTCAGACACCTTCAACATTTCTCACATTATCACAGTTTATTCGGTATAGTTTAGAAAATTGTGACGAAATATGATGGTTATCAAAATCAGATCTTCTTTAACCTGTGGTCCGGGAGAGAATAAAGTGGCATTTTAACAGTTGTCATGTATTATTTCAATTAAAACCACATATCAACACCCTAGCACACACGCAACACCTTCATATTGCCATTTTTGCACCTACTATTTAAGTTTTGCACCTGCATGCATTGCTTATATATAAGTTACGTACTTATAGTACATAATTGGCAGGGGAAAACAATATTTGGACAAATGCATATGAGAAGTAAAGCTTTCAGCTATAGTTCATTAAAAAAATGCATTTAAGAAATGCATAAGAAAGGCTATTTGCTACATAGTTATTAGGGGATCTAATTGTGATTTTTCTGATCAAATGTTTTGTTATAAAATATATTTTTGGGACTGTGGTTTATAATGCGATTTTTAAACAAATCCTGGTTTGTATGGCTACAAAACATGGACAAACGTTTGTGATTATATATCAATATAGCTATAAAATAATAATAATATTAATAATAAAAATAATATAAAAATACTAAACAGAGTAATGTTTAATAATAATAATTCTAATATTTATTAACAAATGGAAATATTACAATAGTATTTCCATTTGTTTATAAATATTAGAATTATTATTATTAAACATTACTATATATACTATATATAGTAATATTTCTTATTTAGGTCTTTAGCAATTTTATATTAATATGATAATATAATATTTTTTATTATAAAATTACTAAATCAAAATGCATGTATTAATACGAAATATTACTATTGTAAAATAAAACCCTGTAAAATAATATTTCTATATGATTAATGATTAATGATTTTATTATTAAAATGCTAAATGTATTAATTAATATATAAATACGAAATATATCTATTGTTAAATAAAACCCTGTAAAACATAATTAATATAGTATAATAATATTAATAATTTTATTATAAAAATGACTAAACTTAATATATAAATACAAAATATTACTATTGTAAATAAAACCCTCTAAAATAAAAAAATAGAGTATTTAAGAAAAATAATATACTTTAATTTTATTTTACAACTGTCTTCATTTCTCCATTACATTTTAACATAAAAAAATGAACACATGGGTCACTTAAAGCTTCTCTTTTTTGATAATCACTTCTCAATGCAAGTATAATAGTTATGCACACCTATAGTTCTATAACTAACGCAGTTATACACATAAACAGATGATTACAACACAAACCTGCTGGAGGCCGCTGAGATCGATCTGCTTCCAGAACTGGAAGTCCAAGCAGAGATCGCGCCAGTATTTACACACCAGAGACACGCCGAGACATCGCTCCTTCACCGACAGGTGAGAGAACACCTGAGGACACATTACACACGGGGTTAATCGGGTTCAAGAGACTGAATCTAAATTAAAGTGTCATCATATTCATTAACAATAGTCAATCTGAGGATTTCAGCCGCAGGTCTGATATGAAGCTCTATGCACAGCATTTGTCAATATTATGCTTCTCATTACTTATATACAATAATTGTTATGTTTGCAAACATTTTTTGCATTACAAGTTGTTCGTTTAAATTGCAAATGAGGGATTGTCTAATTAAATATGCAAAAATGTGCATGCATTTCCAGAACAGAAATATGAACATTGAATACAGCCAGATTCAACATGTTTAAGGTTTTTACTAAGGGGGATTTTGGATTAATCTTTTTATCAGTCCATAAATCTGAAAATATTGTCAAGAGGCAGAAAATCTGCATGTTTTTAGGAATAAAATGTTCTGTAAATCAGGTGAATGTTATATGAACAAACCTTCAGAATATAGATATGAATAAAACTGTAAAATTTGGTGTGTGTAAAAGTGATGATGTGATTTCTGACTCAAACTCACCGCTTTTAAAGACTGAAATCTACAGACAAGTGCAATGAAATTAACACTTAAGATTAAGATTTATTTCCATTAATCTGAAAGACGACATGTTAAGCAAGCAAAATACAGCTCACAATTAAACAGTGCATTAAAAAATATGTTTTTTTTTCTTCTTAACCCTTGAAAACCCGATAACACTCGTGGTGTTTTATTATGAACTTTATTCTCAAATCAGAGGCCTACGATCAATCGTTTAAAAGATCAGTACAAAACATGTCCTCATTTGACAATAAGATTGAATCCTATATTTGGTAATAAAATTGCATAACAAGAGATTTATAAGCTATTTATTTTGTAGGTCGATCATTTTTGACCGGGAACACCACAAGTGTGACTTTATGCCATTTTGTAGAAAATAAAAATTAAACATTAGTGTGATTTCTTTCATATTTTATGTAAAATTGACAAAATGATCCACATATAAAGCTTTTTTCACTCAAAAACTGAGGTATGTAAGCTACGATAAATAAGTCCTATGACTGATCCAATTCCAAAAAGTAATATAAAACCGGTCCTAAATGAAAGAAAACAAGTTGACAAAAAGATTGAATCAAATATTTGGTGATGGACAGATGCACTTTTATGATGGAGAGATGCACTTTTATGATGGATAGATGCACTTTTATGATGGAGAGATGCACTTTTATGATGTATAGATGCACTTTTATGATGGACAGATGCACTTTTATGATGGAGAGATGCACTTTTATGATGGATAGATGCACTTTTATGATGGATAGATGCACTTTTATGATGGACAGATGCACTTTTATGATGGATAGATGCACTTTTATGATGGATAGATGCACTTTTATGACGGATAAATGCACTTTTATGATGGATAGATGCACTTTTATGATGGAGAGATGCACTTTAATGATGGATAGATGCACTTTTATGATGGATAGATGCACTTTTATGATGGAGAGATGCACTTTAATGATGGATAGATGCACTTTTATGACGGATAAATGCACTTTTATGATGTATAGATGCACTTTTATGATGGACAGATGCACTTTAATGATGGATAGATGCACTTTAATGATGGATAGATGCACTTTTATGATGGACAGATGCACTTTTATGATGGATAGATGCACTTTTATGATGGAGAGATGCACTTTAATGATGGATAGATGCACTTTTATGACGGATAAATGCACTTTTATGATGTATAGATGCACTTTTATGATGGACAGATGCACTTTAATGATGGATAGATGCACTTTAATGATGGATAGATGCACTTTAATGACGGATAGATGCACTTTTATGACGGATAGATGCACTTTAATGATGGATAGATGCACTTTAATGATGGATAGATGCACTTTTATGACGGATAGATGCACTTTAATGATGGATAGATGCACTTTTATGATGGATAGATGCACTTTAATGATGGATAGATGCACTTTTATGACGGATAGATGCACTTTTATGACGGATAGATGCACTTTTATGATGATAGATGCACTTTTATGATGATAGATGCACTTTTATGACGGATAGATGCACTTTTATGATGTATAGATGCACTTTTATGATGTATAGATGCACTTTTATGATGGATAGATGCACTTTTATGATGATAGATGCACTTTTATGACGGATAGATGCATAGATGCACTTTTATGATGGATAGATGCACTTTAATGATGGATAGATGCACTTTTATGATGGACAGATGCACTTTTATGATGGACAGATGCACTTTTATGATGGATAGATGCACTTTTATGATGGACAGATGCACTTTTATGATGAATAGATGCACTTTTATGATGGATAGATGCACTTTAATGATGGATAGATGCACTTTTATGATGGATAAATGCACTTTTATGATGTATAGATGCACTTTTATGATGGATAGATGCACTTTTATGATGGATAGATGCACTTTAATGATGGATAGATGCACTGTAATGATGGATAGATGCACTTTAATGATGGATAGATGCACTTTTATGATGGATAGATGCACTTTAATGATGGATAGATGCACTTTTATGATGGATAGATGCACTTTTATGATGAATAGATGCACTTTTAATGATGGACAGATGCACTTTTATGAAGGATAGATGCACTTTTATGATGGATAGATGTACTTTTATTATAATAGACGCTCTTTTATGACGGATAGATGCAATTTTATGACGGAGAGATGCACTTTTATGATGGATAAATGCACTTTTATCATGGATAGATGCTTTTATGATGATAGATGCACTTTTACACAGACCTTGAGCAGTATGGAGGAGGGCAGCTGGTTAACGTGTGACGTGTCTGTGTTCTCAGCGCTCTTTCCCTCCTCCGATCCCTCGTTCTGGGACAGCTGGCAGGAGCATGAGGACGAGGCGTCGGCGGCACCGCTAGCATCTGTACGCCACGCCACACCGGCTCCGTCCGAAGGAGAAGAAGAAGAAGAAGACGGGCGAAGCAAACACTGGCTCTCGGGAGCCCCGGCGTCTCCTCGCTCCTCGTTCTCCATGGGCTCCTGGAAGGCACAGCGCGGCTGCTTGCGGGGCGAACACCGCTGCAGATCAGCACACTTGCGCTTGCACACCATTTCCGAATAGTCCACGCAGAAGAGCGCCGGGGGCCCGATTAGCTTGGCGGACAGTAGACCCCGGCCCTGGCCTTCCCAGACGCCCAGCTCTCCCGGAGACAGGAGGAACGCGGCGCACTCCTCGGGCGAGCTCAGGGACACGTAGCGCTCGGCGAGTTTGGCCGCCTCGAAGGGCCAGTCGTCCTCGGTGCTCGCGCTGGGGCCGTGGACGATGAAGCACAGCATGCAGGGACCCTGAAGGAAGCAGTTCCTCCTCCGCTTCTTCTTGCGCAGCTTCCGTGTTTTCTTCTTCAGGCTGTAACCATTTTTGGAGAAAAGATGGCCCATATAGATGATGATGATTCACGTCGACCGACTCTACATTCGAGAGAGAGAGAGAGAGAGAGAGAGAGAGAAATGACATGCATGAAGAGAGGATGAGAACGTATATGAATATTTTCATTATGTTGTACTTGTGAATAACAGCTTTACAGCTGAATTGAACTCAAATTCATAATTGATGAACTTCACGCTGTTATTGAACTGCATTGAATCAACATTGCACTGAATAATGAATTGGATTTCTCATATTTGCATTATTGAATCTGTTTATTGCTGTGCAAAAAATACTATATAAGTGACTCGACTTAAAATCAAGTCAAATGCCAGTGGCTTGAACAGATTTTATTTTTTTAGGGTGTAACCATTTTTGGAGAAAATATGATATATCACTTTGATCTAATTTAGAAAAATTACTTTAAAACTTGGGTAACACTTTGCAATAAGGTTCATTCATTAGTTAACTACCTTAGTTAACATGAGCTAACAATAAACAATACTTCTCTAGCATTTATTCATCTTAGTAATATTAATTTCAACATTTACTAAGTGAAAAAAACATTTATTATCTTCTGTGTCTTCTGCTTTACAGATGAACTTCACACTGTTATTGAACAGCATTGAAGCAAAATTGAACTTCTTTACAGCAGAATTGAATTTCTCATATTTTATGATATTTGCATTATTGAATCGGTTTATTGCTGTGAAGCTGCTTTGTAAAAAAAAAAATGTTCGCCCTTTTTTCTGAATTTCGTGGTTCTTCTGTATTTTTGCTAAATCATATAATAACTATAATGTGAGAATTGAACTCGCTTCATAATTGATGTAGTATTTGAGTTCAAGAGCAAGAGAGAAAAATTACTTGAAAAACATTTATTATCTTCTGTAGAGCTGCTTTACAGCTGAGTTGAACTCAATTCATAATTGATTTAGTAGCATTTGAGTTTATTGCCATATTAGCATCGCCGACTATTACATGGCAGATACACATTAAACATTTAAAAACATAATATCAGAAGTAGAACATAATGAAAACAAACAAAAAATAAATAAATAAAATAAGTACATGTACAAAATTAGTACAATTCTATTAAATATTTTTTAAGTACTCGTTTCATAATTGATTAACTTCACGCTGTTATTGAACTGCATTGAATCAACATTAAACTGAATAGTGACACTAGTTGCTTTACAGCATAATTGAATTTCTCATAAGTGATGAAATTTGCACTATTGAATCTGTTTGCTGTGAAGCTGCTTTGAAATCAAATATAAAAAGCACTAAAAGTGACTCAACTCATTAAAATCAAGTCAAATGCCAGTGGCTTGAAAATTAAACCATATATTTCAGCCTTTTTTTCTGACTTTCTTGGTTCTTCTGTATTTTGCAAAAGCATATAATAATTATAATGTGAGAGGATATGAATGACAGAATTATCTCATAATTATGACTACATGTGAACACTGAATTATGAAATAACATTGTTCATCGGTTTGATCGAGTGTTACATTGTGACATTGATCACCAGCACTTGTCAACTTCCGACTCAGTCAACCAATGGAGCGAGTTTGGGGCGTGGCTTATGTGTTTGAGCGACCAATAACAGACAGGAGGAGTATTTGGGAAACATGTTTGACAATAGTCATTTTCGCAGCTCAAATGACAGAAACAATTGACAATTTCATTATTGCTTCCAATCTAGATCAGTGATGCTTCCTCAATCAGATTTCTGCATTCACATTTAGCTCAGAACTAATAAGCATCGAAAACGATATTTTGACTCGCTTACATGTAAACTAAGTCATTTCAAATTAATGTTTATGTCTGTTGCATTGGGGTTTAACTCCTAGATTGATTCTGACAGAACATGAAAATCCTTTCAAATACATTTTTCAGATTTGCACTAGACACAGAAACAAGGAAACACACACAGAAGTCATTGAATACCTTGCAGACACACAGATGAGGAAGGTCAATGCTTTATGTGTCTGTCCATCTATTATTGTTTAATAGACACAATGCCAAGATGATAATTGGGTTTTTAACAAATGTAAATGCCCTGGACATGGTAATCCATCTGTACTATGGTACTAGTGTCATCTATACCATAACCAAGTACTTTTTGTATGGATAATGAGTATATAGACCAGCATATTTTCAGATATCTGGTATAATGTGTTATGTCTCAGCAGGGACCATATAAACATTCACAAATGAATGTCACTGTTTACACACGGCTGTGTGGAGCTGCTGACCGAGTGTTGTTGTGTTTCATTGAGTGATAGTGACGGACGACGCCATTGAACTCCCTCATGAGAAAACAACCAAGACTGAATAACTGCCATAATAAAACGCGCCAAACCTCACCAGCTCGCGCGACCCTCAGCACCTCCTTCCCGCGCTCTCATAATCCGCGCGAAACAGAAACAGAAGCGTAGCGAACGCACCGCAAACGCGCTTGCTGTGTCAACCTGCTAGAATGTTTCAAAACACTTCCGGATTTCAAATAACAGAGGAAATCCCGCCCACACCTCGAGATGAGAGTGGCTGTTCATTCGCCAGGCGAAACGTCAGTTAGACGCGGAGGGCCAATCATCATCCGTGCTTTAAAGGGAACTCGTTTATTATAAATATAACACTTACGAATACACACACTTGATGTAAATATTTGTACTGTAACAGGATGGATTCGATATCATGTTAATTTTTTAGTGCTAATAGCCTATACATAAAAAAGCAGTCTTGTCTACAAACTTTCGCAAACAGGTTTTTATTAATCTTTCCCTATGGAAGTCCATTTCCGCCACATAAGGAAGAAAAATCATGCTCAGGTAAATAATAGTTATGTAAAAATATAAATTATGACATGGTAAATTATAATTATAAGATTAAACTCAAATTATTATGACATTCTATGTCGGAAATATGAGACCAAACGTTGTAATTATGACACGCTAAATTGAAATTATGATCTAAAAGGGCATAATTGAGATAAAAAGTAATTATGAGAAATTATGACATTACAGGTCATGTTGTTACGTAATAATTTTGACTGTTAATGTCATAATTTCGACTTTTCGTCTTGTTGCTTGATGCTTTTTATTTCCTTATGTGTCTTAACTGGGCTTTCACACTGTACAAATAATACACACCTCGTGACGTCACTGACGCAGAGTTGGGATGCATTTAAACGAATCGATTCGGATGATTCGATCATTATGAGCCATATACAGTTATTTTATTCGTCACTCACTCACACATAAAGATGAAATTTGATCATTGTTACCAGTGTCCATGAATAATAATAATATTGATGGTTCCCAATATATTGTTTCCAATTCGCGGTTTTAAATGTGAAAAGTCAGTTGCGTGTTACAAAGGTAAAAATTGTGATATTGATTCTTTTTGATTGATATAAAGTGATTAGAATTGGACTTTATAACTCGCAATTGCAGAGAAAAAAAAGATAAGAAAAAAATATGTCAGAATTGCAAGATATAAACTCACAATCGCATGTTATAAGTCAGAATTGCGAGATACAAACGCGCAATTGCGAGGGGAAAAAGTCAGAATTGAAAGATGTAAACTTACAATTGTGAGATAAAAAGTTGCAACTATCTTTTAAAATGTTTTATCCTGGTGGAAACAAGGTTACTGTTCCATATTTGGAATGGGAATAATGGAGTGTTGAGGGTTACGTAACGCGAGTTACGTAATCAGATATTGCTTTTCCAAGTGACTATAAAGTAATACTTTTAAATTTACAACAAAATGTCTGTTGCATTTTTCAAATAAGTGAGTTAAGGAAATAGTTCGGCTACTTTTTTAGGGAGTAACATAGACTATTGTAATGCATTACGTTTAAATGTAAGTTTCCCCAACACTGAATCAGAAATTAATGCATATGGGCGGGTTGTCTTTATTTGTACATGATCCAGCGGGAATGGGCGTGGCGAAGCAAACTTCCCCAAACATGGCTCCCGTTGTCCCGATAACTCAACAGGATCAGATCGCTCGTGCTGGACATCAGGAGAACAACATACGGGATCCACACGATCTCTGTGTCTCTGATGTCAGCGACTGCTGGGTTTATGATCGACACGGTGTGTGTAAATCCTTCGACAGTTTGCATCAACACAGCAAAGCAATCATCATTTTCGTGCGGGTGAGAAAATCATGACCTCTGGTGTGTTTATGTTGTGTGCAAATGCAATCATTCTGATTGTGCTTCTCATATATATTGCAGAACTTCTTGTGCTACACATGCAAAGAATATGTGGAGGATTTGGGCAAAATACCTCAGCATATGTTGCAGGTGAGCACAATTATTTTTATATTTCGTTTTTATCAATTATCTGTCGGTGATCATGTATTATTTGGTCAGAATAGAATATTGCTGCATATGGGGGAAAAAACAAACAATGGTATCACTTTACAATAAGTTAAGGGTTAACATAATACTTCTACAGCATTTATTAATCTTAGTTAATAATCATTTCAACATTTACTTAACAAAGGTTGTATTTGTTAACATTAGTTAATGCACTGTGAACTAACATGAACAAACAATGAACAGCTGGATTTTTATTAACTAAAATGAACAAAGATTAATAGATACTGTAACAAATGTTGCTCATTGTTAGTTCATGTTAGTTATTAACCTTATTGTAAAATGTTACCGAAACAATGGATCTTTTCTCTCCTTCAACAAATGTAGGAATCAAATGTCAGATTGGTAGTGATTGGACAGTCGTCGTGTTCGCATATCGAGGTAGGATGTGTTTATTAATGTTAAGCTAAAAAACTTTAAGAAAATTCTGTTGTTGAAAATAATTAATGGAAATAACATGCAAATGAGTGTCCTTAAATAGCACCTTTTATAGTCATCAAAACCAATGTATCAGTTTGATTTACAACACCCTCTTTCTATTTGAGTACATTTTTAATTATAGTTTTAGTTTTTGTTATGACACACTATCATAGCACTTTAAAACTGTTAAATATCTGTGAATCTACATTTTGTAGGGGTTCTGCTCTCTAACCGGCTATCCTCATGAAATATATGTTGATCCAGAGAGACAGATTTATAAAAGACTTGGAATGAGAAGAGGAGAGACGTACATGGAAACACGTAAGATCCACTGAAGCTTGATTTTAGAGCCATGTATTTCATACATATATACATGCATTGGGATTTCACTAACATGTTTTTATTCATAACATGCCTTTTTTCCTCTCCTCTAATGCACATTTTGTATTTTCATAATGCTTTCTATTAGATTAGCATGCAAAAGAATGATTGGTTTGATTAAATGTGCATTTATTTTATTCAGTAGCTATGTTTCCATCTACCTATTTTTACGCACATTTTTGGCTTTTTGCTGGATGCAAACAATAAATTCTAAAATAAAAGTGCAAAAAAACCCTCTTGAGATGGATTATTGTTTAAGAAAACATGTGGATGAACTAGGATGGAAACACATTTACTGAATAAATCCATCAAAAACCTCATGTGTCTTTGCCTCAGCGTCAGCGGTGATTGGATAACTGGACTAACCAGCGGACCAATGGCATCGCAGCATCTCTAATGTTGGTTTGGTGTTTCTGAAACGCCTGAGTCAAAGTCTGTGATCAGAATGATTTGATGTAATGCCCTCCAGAAGCGTCTCGCGCGATTGTGTTCCCGAACACCAGCATCCGAACGCAAGAGAACATGACAGTGTTTATTGTGTTCGTCTGACGCTCTGAGACAAACTTATTTATGATGGAGGGAAAAAGAGAAATGAATGCATTCATACATGCATGCATACATTCACATGCATGCATATATATACATTCATACATGCATGCATAAATGCATATATACATACATTCAAATATGCATGCATATACATACATGCATGCATATACATACATTCAAACATGCATGCATTAATGCATACATAAATATAAACATGCATGCACACATGCATGCATAAAGAAAAATTGCAGCAACTTACAGTTTTAACAGATACAGTATTTTGCACCAATTTCCCAGGAAGTGATGATTTTGTTCTCTTCAACACATGGGATGGAAACGCTGCTTTATTCGCAAATGTTTTATGCATTTTTTCAATTATGTGCATAGGTTAAATTCACAAATTTGAATGTACACATAGCTATTTTCATCTGCATTTGTAGCTTCCAACAGTCCGCATGTGAAATCCAGCCTACTCATTGGCAGTCTGAGAAGTATGTGGCGCGCCATGACCAGCCCTGCTTTTGACTTTCAAGGAGATCCGTTGCAGCAAGGTGGAGCCTTTATTGTAGGCCCAGGTGACAAGTTTTCTAAATAAAATGCTGCTATTTCTATATCCTCACCATATCTTAATATTTATTGTTTTATTTCACAGGTCCAGAGGTTCATTTTTCCCATTTTGACATGAATCGGTTAGACCACATGCCAATCAACTGGTTGCTTCAGTTAGCAGGTCTTCACACACTGGACTTCAGTGATTGCTCTAAAATCATTGATATCTAAAAAAAAAATTAAAATCATGCTATGCCATGATAGATCTGCACTCTATGCTTATAGCTGTTATACTGCAACACTGGTCTTTGTTTGAACGCTATATCGTTGTATAATATTGTTTTTATATTATATTTATGTTGGATAGGAACAAGCCATTCCTCTGCTGAGGACCATTGATTTTATCTCTGTCCTAAATTACAATTTGTTTTATATTATGTCTTGAATTTCAATAAATTATATACTGTATATATGCATGCAAGTGTTTACAAAGTGCTTTACAGAAGAGAAATTCACAGAAAAAAACATATACACACATATAGAAATAAGATAATAAAATGAAATACAATAATAAAATGAAATACAATAAACATCAATAAGATATGCATGTGCACATTCACAAAAAAGAAGAACATATGTCT
This sequence comes from Siphateles boraxobius, assembly GCF_051911475.1. Taxonomy (NCBI): domain Eukaryota; kingdom Metazoa; phylum Chordata; class Actinopteri; order Cypriniformes; family Leuciscidae; genus Siphateles; species Siphateles boraxobius. The sequence goes on along the minus strand of NW_027509202.1, from coordinate 1,056,631 downwards.
TATTTAACTAATAGCTAAAATATAATGTGATTTGCACTATAGCAACCCCTGGTTTCTTAGTGTCTTTCCACCCCTACTGGAGTTAAGTAAGTACAAATATACCCTCTTTGGTGTCTTCACCCCTACTGGAGTGAAGCAGATATACACCTATTCTTACACTGGTGTACTTTACACCAGTCCCCTGCAGAAATCCTGGTGTCTTTTCACTCAAGTCTGAGTGTGCATCCTCATCATCACTCCCCTTTTCTTTCAATCTCTTCCACAAGTCAGCCCTTACCAAACCCACAATACTTTATTTTGGGGTACCCCTATCTCCATGTTTGTATATATCCATGTATGTGTTCATGCATGTTTGTATTTATGCATGTATGAATGCATGCATGTATAAATGAATGAATGCATGCATGTATGAATGAATGTTTGTATGCATGTATGCATGCATTAATGTATGCATGCAGAAGCAGCTATAGGCTACATCTATTCTTTCACTATCTGCATGCATGTATGTATATACATTTATATCCAGATCCATTATGTCCGGTTTAAGTTTCATCCCCAAACTCAAAAGATAAGAAATAAGATATTTAACAAAGAAAATTAAATCTGCATACATTATAGACTAATAAACAAATGACATTCCCATTATGCGTACATTCTTAACAATTTAGTCTGTTAACTGTCAATTTTTGCGATATCAACTCTAGATTTGGAACACAACTTGTTTAGACATATGGCTTTGGTTTTCTAACAATTTTAGGATAAAACATTTTTTTTATATATATATTACAGTTATAAGAATTAGATGAAATCATAAAAACACAATAGAAACAATCCTGAAAAACAATCTCAGAGTGTCGTGTTTCGTGACGGGTTAAAGTTCTGTCAGTGCCCGTATGTTGGGCAGTAGAATGGTGGCGCAGTGACGTCACTCGGACGGCTTTTAGAAACTTGCCTTCTTCCATACGTCACTCGCAAGACAACTGGCTCAAATATACTTCGGTCTGCAGCGCATGGAGCTGTTACAAGCTGGACTATGCAAAATAACGCACTTTCATCGCACATTCCCGTTTGAAACGCCATCTTTGCATGCCTAGAGAAGTATGAAGCGCAAGAGCGAGCGACGGAGCGAGTCGAGAAAAAGACTCTGCGCTTCTCTGAGCGGCCAGACGGAGTCCAAGAGCGAGATTTACGTTCATATCACAGGTAAACAAACCACATACGCTGCCATAATGATCTCAAAAAGTAGAACCAACATCGGGGTCATAAAGTAGTCTGTTATAATTCCTGTCAGGGGTTAATTTGGAGCTTTTTGGCACCGAACCATGCGATCACATCAGAATAAACTGCTGTTTATATGGAGATTAACGCTGGTTATATATGAGAGAGTAATTAAAACATCACTATTAACTACTAATTTTCGCCTGTTCAAGGGCTGAATGATCTTCTTTGTTCTGTTCGCTGAATGTAAATCACTGAACATTAGTAATAAATAGTAAATCAAAGCGAAAAAAAACGAAATCCTATTGGCCAATCGACGCTTCTCTCCTAGCAACGGCTTGGGCAACGTTCCAATCAGAGTTGAATACTCCCTGCTGTTTAGTTTAAATTCTGTTGAGGGAGGGGCCTAATGTGATTGACGTGTCAGCGGTACACCCGTAAACCAATCAGGTACCGGAAAATAAATTTTAATCTGCCTAAATTATAGAATGTACAACAAATGTGCGTAATTACTTTACAATCTAAGTTTTTGGTTTACGTTACAGACAATAAAATGAGGGGAAATGTGTTTTAAAACAAAGAAACACACTACAAACAATCCTAAAAATAGTTTCTTTTGACCAATCGGCGCCTCGAATATTCCCTGCTCTACCTTTTAAATTATCTAAGGAGGGGCCTAGTTGTGATTGACGTGTCAGCGGTGCGATTGTGAACCAATCAGGTGCCGGAAAAGATTTTAACTTGGCTTTAAACGGCATTGAACTTTATTCGGACTTCAGGAGCAAGAGAGAAAGATCGCTAGTGCTGTGTAACTCTATTTACGTTTATAGAGTCAAAGTGGATATATTGTTTTAATTTCAAGTTCGACGCGTAAACATTTAAGTATTTTTACTTTCTTGTCGCATAATTTCCTATGACACACTCGATTTCTTCATAAAGTGTCGACGAAAATTTGACTATTTTGGTTGTATGTGTAAATGTAGTTTGGAATTAGATTAAACTAAACCAAGATTTTAAAAATGTACCGGAACAACGTTTTCATAGAAACCTGCGATCTGTCAAACTGCATCGAGGTCATTAAAGGTGATGCTCGTGTTTCTTTTTGTTTTTTAAATGTCCTTTATTTTTGTGGTCCGGATTCAGTGTGTGAATTCACTGGGTTTGTTTTTTAACTCACTTCCGGGACGCGGATTCAAATCTCTTGGACCAATAGATTCACTCAGATGTGTTTACATTAATGGACCGCGTGGAAATGCATCTGTTGTTAGAGATTACAGAATAGTTTGGTTTTCTTTTCTTCATCATGTGCACTTTGTGTTTTTCAGATCAGCTGTATTTTGCTCTTCTTCATCAGAAGCTGAAGAGCTCTCCTGACAGACACTGTTTCTGCATAGATGAAGAGCTCTCCTATGAGAAGTAAGAGATGTTTACTGTTAAAACACAGTCTATGGCTCATTATTAGGGACATTTTGATACACTTAATGCTACATTATCATATTTGATTAGTGATGAGTCCTCTTACGTGATCAAAAAAATCATTGCACACAATCTACTTCATGCCTTCTGTCGCTTGATTGATAGTTTAGACTTTTCTAGCAAGAAAATCCCCTTTAGTTTACAGGTGAAACTCGGAAAATTAGAATATCGTGCAAAAGTTATGATTATGGTTTACAGTTTATGAAAACCCCAAATTCAAAATCTCAGAAAATTAGAATATTAAATAAAATTAATTTAAAAAAGGATTTTAAATACACAAATGTCGGCCCTCTGAAAAGTATTATCGTTCATATGTATATTGTTATATATACTATATATTAGTTTCACCTTTTAATTTGAATTACTGAAATGCATGAACTGTTGCACGATATTCTAATTTTTCGAGTTTCACCTGTAATTGTAAAAACGTCCACCTTCGGCTCTTGGTTTCTTTGCTGACTGAGTATTAAATATGATCGTCAGGCTTTTGTTTATCTCTTAATCATCATTGTATTGCATTGCATTATATATTTTAAAACTACAGAGCTTTGATTATGAAACTAAGCATTTAAATATATTCTTGCTAAGAGATATTATTGACAGATATTTATATGCATTTTATGAAAGTATCTGCTGTAGATATTTTTGCTCAGTTTGGGCCTCAGAATATGGAGGAAATAACAGCTTAATTTTATCCACACTATATTGTACAATGAGCCATTTTTTTTTTAGATTTTGTAAACTTATGTATGAATGCATCTGCATGCATGCATGACTGAATTTATGCATGCATATATATGTGAATGCATGCATGCATACATAAGTTTACAAATGTATGCATGTATATGGATGCATTTATGCACAAATGGATGCATTTATTCATGCATGCATGTAAACTTGTTTTGTGTACTACAACAATGGGGGGGAAAAACTCGCACTATCCCACAATCAAGACAAAAACATATTTTTTGTTGAGTTTCTCACCATTAGAATAGCCTGTATAGTTTCTAGTGCATTGCACCAGATCTTTATCATTGACCTCTTTGATTTTGTATATTTGAACAGCTTCTATGCGGACTTTGGCCCGCTAAACCTAGCCATGTTTTATCGCTTCTGTTGCAAGCTCAACAAGAAGCTGAAGGTAATGACGCTTCATTATACTTGCACATAAAATGCAACGTTGCACTGTTCTATTAAACAGTCTTTCCTTGTAAGCATGCAATGTTTGAATAATTTCAAAGATTTGCTTTTGAATGTGTTTTTTTTTATTATTATTCCAACAGTCTTGTGTTCATGCAAAGAAGAAAATTGTGTTTTATACTTGTGGGGACAGAAAGAAACAAGCCAATGCTGCGTATCTGATCGGCTCTTATGCTGTGAGTTTCCCAGTCCGACTTTATATTTACTGTTTAGTAAGCTTTTTAGGGAAGTGCAATCTGATGAAATGCTCAAACATGTTTATAACATGTAAACTGTGCTTATAGTTCTTCCAGATGTTGAAGGCTCACTATTGTTTGTCCTCTTTGTTTTAGGTAATGCATCTACAGAAAACACCAGAAGAAGCGTACAGCCTTCTTGTCTCTCAAAATGCATCATATCTTCCTTTTCGGTAATAATTGAAATTTATCCGCTATATTATTCAAGAAAATGCATATTATTATGAGGTATCAAGTTTTCTGGCACGACAAGTTGCATGTGGACCTCAGGAAAAATACAAATTAATGAGATGGCCTATTTAAAAAGCAGTAGTAATAGTAAATTATTTCTATTTTTCTGTTAATCTATGACTTTTTTCCTGTTACATTCAACAGAGATGCGTCTTTTGGAACTTGCATGTACAATCTGAATATTCTTGACTGTCTACTTGGGATACACAAGGTAATCCAGATCCTGAGGCTTCATCAGACATGTTCACTATTCCTACTGATCGCACGCGTTGTGTTTCAGGCTCTGCAGTTCGGCTGGCTGGACTTCTCACAGTTTAATGTGGAGGAATATGAGCATTATGAGGTGAGTTTCCACTGATATAAAAGAGTAAAGTTTAATCTCACGCTTCAGATTTGATGCGTCTTTAAACTAAGGGAAGTTGCGCTAGTGTCGTATATCCGAGTGAAACGCTTCTGGAGGAAGAACAAATGTGGGCGGGGCTTGATTTTGTATGTCAGGAATTGATTGGATGGTTGCGGTTTGCTATTGGCTGATCTCATGTGAGTGACAGGTTGCCCCGCCCACATCGTCAGAGAAGAGACGCTGCAAGAGGAACTTATTCTGATTACAGTGCAAAAAAAAAAAACAATTATGTGCATTTGTTCATTTTGATTTCATCGTGACTTTAATATTTTTTCCAGCGGGCAGAAAATGGAGATTTTAACTGGATCATTCCAGGGAAGTTTCTGGCTTTCAGCGGTCCTCATCCGAAGAGTAAAATTGAGAATGGTGTGTATGGATTCGCTTGTTCTCACATTATACCAATACTTTACAGGATTATTACACTTCAGAATTAATAATTCATGCCCCGTTTACACGAAGAGAAGACGCAGATATTTCCCTGCTGTTCGGCCTCTTATCTACACAAAAACCCCGTTTTTATCACAGAAAACGATTATTTCTAAAAACTCCGGCCAAAATGGAGATTTCTGATAACGCCGGTTATGTGTTGCCGTGACAACTGGGAGAAACGAGGTTTTAGGTTCTCAAACGTCACATTATGCGCCAGAAAATGCTAAACGTCATGCGACCGCCCAGTTTTGGCATAGTTATGATGGCGCTCGACCGCGTATTTATGCTTTGAAAACTATGTTGTGTCCTCAATGTTATTATTGAAAACGGAGAGGGGAAAATATTTGTTTCTCTAAATACCCGGCTATGTGTAAATGTGGCCTTACTCTCCTCCATGTAATCCAAGATGATGGTTTTTTTTGTTTTTTTGGAGTGCGACGGGTCGAAGGTCCAAATGTGAGTCTCAGTGCAGCTTCAAAATAAACATTTATATACTTTTAACCACTAATGCTGGTCTTGCACGAGCTGTGATGCGACACACATTACGTGATCTCGGTGAAAGGTCGCGGAGGAAGAACCGACAAAGCGAATGTGCAAAGACTAAGTCACACTATTTACAAAAAAATAAATAAAAGGTAAAACAAAGATGTCAGATGATTTTGAAGTTGAAGGATAAAATGAGATGGAGTTTCCCCCCCCCTACATTTCTGAACAGGAACAGTTAGTTCTCGTGACCTTTCACCCTGATTACGTAATGTGTGTCGCATCACAGCGAGAGCAAGACCAGCATTAGTGGTTAAAAGTATATAAATGTTTATTTTGTTATAAATGTGCGCTGGTTTGTCTAGATCAGACTCTTATTCCTCGGCTGGATCGTGTCGAGACTTTGAAGCTGCACTGAAACTCACATTTGGACCTTCGACCCGTTGGACTCCATTGAAGTCACTATATGGAGAAAATCCTGGAGTGTTTTCCTCAAAAACCTTCATTTCTTTCCCACTGAAGACAGAAAGACATGAACATCTTGGATGACGTGGAGGAGAGTAAACTAACAGGACATTTAAATGTTGTTGTGAAACTTTTTGTACTGCCATTTTGGCCAGGATTCCCTGAAAGAAGAGATCTCAATGGGACTATCCTGGTAAAATAAAGGATTAAAAAATCCTTAACTGGTCTGGAATGTACAGATTTATATACATTTGTTCTTTTTTTCCTTTAGGATACCCTCTTCATGCCCCTGAAGCGTATTTCCCGTACTTCAGGAAGCACAACATCACCAACATCATCCGGCTCAACAAGAAAATGTACGACGCCAAGCGTTTCACAGACATGGGCTTCAAACACCACGACCTGTTCTTTGTAGATGGAAGTACGCCTAATGATGCCATCGTCACCAAGTTCCTGAACATCTGCGAGAGCGCTGACGGAGCCATCGCGGTCCACTGCAAAGGTTCGGCACTCAGTGCTTATTTTATGCACGCTTAAAGGGATAGTTCACCCAAAAATGTAAATTCTGTCAGTATTTACTCTCCCTCATGTTGTTCAACCCCGTAAGACCTTCGTTCATCTTCGGAACACGAATTAAGATATTTGTGATTAAATCTGAGAGCTGGATCACTCCTCCATAGGCTTCTAAGGGATTGACACTTGCTCCCCGAAAAGTTATTAAAGACATCGTTAAAATAGTCCAAGTGACTACAGTGGCTCAATCTTAAGTTTATCAAGCGACGAGAATACTTTTCGTGTGCAAAAACAAACAAAAATAACGACTTTATTTCAACTATTGATTTCCTTCTCTGTGGGCTCGAGTGAGTTAGCGTAGTGTAATTGCGTAGAGCTACGTCACACGCAGGCTCACTATTGGCCGCCGCTGGTCATGTGTGTGTGATGCGTGTGACGTACAACACAGAAGCGCTGCGCTGTTACACTAGTGAACTCACTCGAGCCCACAGAGAAGGACATCAATAGTTGAAATAAAGTCGATATTTTTGCGCACAAAAAGTATTCTCATCGCTTGATAAACTTAAGATTGAGCCACTGTAGTCACTTGGACTGTTTTAACAATATCTTTAATAACTTTTCGGGTAACAAGCGTCAATCCCTTAGAAGCCTATGGAGGAGTGATCCAGAACGAAGGTCTTACGGGGTTGAACAACATGAGGGAGAGTAAATACTGACAGAATTTTCATTTTTGGGTGAACTATCCCTTTAAAGAGCACCTATTTAACTTTTTCTCCATGTTCATCTTTCTTTAGTATGTAATGTTGCTATTTGAGCATTAAAATTATTCTGTTAGTTATTCTCTATATCAGTGTCAGTGTTCCTGAAACGCCTCCATTGTATCTTGAGTTTCTTCCGGGAACAAACACGTCACAATATTCCTCATTATGATAATTAATACGCAAAATAAAGGGGCGGGGCCTGCTTGAGTTAGTTAGTAGTGTGTTAAACTGGCGGTTATGGGAAGGTGCGGGACATTTCTCAAAGCGCTCGACCAATCACAACACTGCGCCAGCCGACCAATCAGAGCACAGTGTGCTTTTCAGAAGGAGGGGCTTCATAGAGACAGGGACTAACAGGGTTCGTACAAAGTGCTTTTTGAAATTTGAGTCTTGGAAAACATTAAAACATCCATATTTATGAAAAACTGCTTGAAAGTGCTTGAACTATTGATAGACTATAGGCTATATTAGAAAATAGTGTTTAATTTTATTGATAAAACAATCTTTTCTCACCCGTCTGATATAGATATAGAGCTATTTCGCATGGCTTTGAGCGTGATATGGCTCATATAAATATTAAAGTATATGATACAGCTTTCATTGTTCATGGGAGAGAAAATCAGTTTGAATAAGAAAAGCTTTGTCTTAGTATCCTTTAAATGGTTAAAGTTACCACAGCTGTTGCATGTGCTGCACTTTATTTGTACCTTTTTTTATTTATTTTTATCTATTTACCTTTTTGATAAGTGAGATTTCTGATTGTAGTCCTTGAAAACCAAAAAAGTAGTGCTTGAAGTCCTTGAATTTCATTTTACAGTTTCTGTACGAACCCTGAACTTAACAGAGCGTTACTGACAGACTGCAACAATGGAGAATATGAGGAAAATAATTATATTCTAGAACAGCCCAAAAACAACATCACGACTTTGCAATAGACGTCATATGCAAAAAAAAAAAAAAAAAAATCCTACATTGATAAGGCCTGTACAGAATCTTTCCTGTGTTGTTTATTGGTTTGCATGTAAACTTTGCATGTTTATATGTCTGGTTGTTATCAGAATTTGTTCATGTGAAAATGTGTCATTCGGAAAATTATTCACAGTGCTTATAATATTTCAGCTAATATACTTTCAGCTACCAATAAAAGTGTAGCTCCATATATTTAAAACTGCTCTACAGGTTTTCCCCATATATAAGCTGCTTTTATTTATTTAATTTTAATTAACGTCTTCCGGGGCAGCAGGAGGTTGAGTTTTCAATATCATAAAGTAGAGATGTTCACAGGCGTTTGTGTTTCAGCGGGTCTGGGCCGTACAGGGACTCTGATTGGCTGTTACATGATGAAGCACTTCAGACTGACTGCAGCCGAAGCCATCGCGTGGATCAGGATCTGCAGACCCGGATCAGTCATTGGACCTCAACAGAACTTTGTGGAAGAGTGAGTGATTCTGCAAACGCTTTAATCCACAGCAGTGTAGATACTGTACCGGTCAAAAGTTTGGAGTACCGTAATTTAGATTAATGCTTGCTCATTAAAGCTGCATTTATTTGATCAAAAATACAGTAAAAATATGAAATATTATTGTGATTTAAATCAGCTGTTTTCTATGTGAATATACAGTAAAGTGTAATTTATATCCTGTGATCAAAGTTGAATTTTCAGCATCATTACTCCAGTCTTCAGTGTCACATGATCCTTCAGAAATCAGTATAATATGATGATTTGATGCTCAAGAAACATTTATGATTATTATCAGTGTTGAAAACAGTTCAGATCCTCCAGGCTGTTTGGGTAAGGTTAAAAAATATGAATAATTTTATTCAGCAAGTTTGCGTGAAACTGATCAAAAGTGACGGTGAAGACATTTAAATGTTACAAATGCTGTTCTTTTGAAATTTATATTAATCAAAAAATCCTGGAAAATAAAATTGTATTTCCACAGAAATGTGTTCAGCACTGATAATAATCATTAATGTTTCTTGAGCATCAAATCATCATATTATAGTGATTTCTGAAGGATCATGTGACACTGAAGACTGGAGTAATGATGCTGAAAATTCAGCTTTGATCACAGGATATAAATTACACTTTACTATATATTCACATAGAAATTTTGACATTACAATAATATTTTTCTATTTTTACTGTATTTTTGATCAAATAAATGCAGCCTTGGTGAGCAGAATAAACTGTTTTCAAAAACAATAAAAATCTTAATTATTCCAAACATTTGTGTATACCAATCTGAGCCTAATACTAATTTATACACATCTGAATCTGTCAGAAAGCAGTCGAGTCTCTGGGCAGAGGGTGATCTGTACCGTCAACACGTAAAAGAGCAGGAAAACGGCTCGAGTAAAACGGCAGTGGCCGGAATCCTGTCCGGAGTAGAAGATATTTCCATCAACGGCACCAACAAGAACATTTCACAGAGAAAAACAGCCACTGAAACGGTGAGTAACTACAGTAACAATTCAGTTAATGTGTGCGTTTTGACCAACAATATAAAGTTTGGTCCACTTTGTTGCTTTAAAGGGTTAGTTCACCCAAAAATGAAAATGATGTCATGAATGACTCACCCTCATGTCGTTCCAAGCCTTTAAGACCTCCGTTCATCTTCAGAACACAGTTTAAGGGTGTATTCACACCTGCCTTGTTTGGTTCGATTGAATCGAACTCTAGTTCGTTTCCCCCCTTGGTGCGGACCTTTTGGGCAGGTGTGAATACAGCAGTCGAACTCGGGTCCGGACCAAACAACCGAACCGAGACCCAGCTGAAGAGGTGGTCTCGGTACGGTTCCAAACGAACTCTGGTACGGTTCGTTTACGGTGTGAACATTAACCGACCCAATTGTAAGAAAGCGCTGCGCCTTTGAGTTAACAGGCTTCCGTAGTCGGAGTTGCGTTATGGGAAAGTGATCTGTTGTAGCCTACTACATTACATCTGTTGCGCGTCTTTCTGCGCGTCGTGTGTGCATCATTGGAATGGAATGAATGAATGAGTGTGTGCATCAGGACATTCACACACAGAGCGTTCTCTTTAGTCTAATTGCGCATAGATGCAAAAAAAGCATTTGCAGTTCATATAATGTAACGATCGTTAGCCTACAATACAAGGATGATGCTGCGTTCATTTACGTTAAGCCTTTTTTGCACTTCCTGATTTCCCTACTTGAGAATCCTTGTCCAATGAATGGACGACCTTAGCACACGTGTGGTTTTGCTTACAAATTTTGGTTCACTTGCAAAAACAGCAGTGTGAATGCGAACCGTACCAAAAAATGAAAAAATAATTATTTGGTCCGGACCAAAGCAAGTGAACTATCGGACTTTCCTGGTGTGAATACACCCTAAGATATTTTAGATTCAGTCCGAGAGCTTTTTGTCCCTCGATTGAAAATCTATGTGCGGTATACTGTCCTTGTCCAGAAAGGCAATAAAGACATCATCAAAGTAGTCCATGTGACCTCAGTGGGTTAGTTAGAATTTTTTGGAGCATCGAAAATACATTTTGTTCCATAAATAACAAAAACGACGACTTTATTCAGCATTGTATTCTCTTCCGGTTTCTTTAGTCAATCCGCGTTCACGAGTCCGCAGTGACGCTGATGACGTAAGACGCTGCTGACGTGTGTCTGGTGCGTCCGTGTATTCGGGTTCAAATAAATATGTCTGGTTAAAAAAAATGCAAGTCTTCCCCTGTGTGAGAATCCTTAGACATGTTTTTGCAAAGATTGTTTTGTATACAGCGTGCGTCTCCCTCAGACTGTAAACGAAGCTCGGGCGCACCAGACACACGTCAGCTCGTCTTACGTCAGCGGACTCATGAACGCGGATCCACAACAGAACCGGAAGAGAATACAATGCTGAATAAAGTCGTCGTTTTTGTTATTTTTGGAACAAAATGTATTTTCGATGCTTCAAAACATTCTAACTAACCCACTGATGTCACATGGACTACTTTGATGATGTCTTTATTGCCTTTCTGGACAAGGACAGTATACCGCACATAGATTTTCACTAGTGTACAGTCACTTGGACTATTTTAACGATGTCTTTAATAACTTTTCAGGGAACAAGTGTCAATCCCTTAGAAGCCTATGGAGGAGTGATCCAGCTCTCAGATTTAATCACAAATATCTTAATTCGTGTTCCGAAGATGAACGAAGGTCTTACGGGGTTGAACAACATGAGGGAGAGTAAATACTGACAGAATTTACATTTTGGGTGACCGATCCCTTTAATGTCAAATAATTTTACAATTAGCCAGGAAAAGATCATCTGACTAACATGTCACTCGAGGGGTTGTTAAAGGGGTGGTTAATTATAATTTCACTTTTTTAGCTTTAGTTAGTGTGTAATGTCGCTGTTCGAGCATAAACAACATCTGCTGAGTTACGACGCTCAAAGCAAAGGGAGATATTTTCTTTTACAGAAATTGATTTTTAAGAACTACAACCAATGGCTGGTTGGAACTACAATGAGCGTCTTCATGGGTTAGTGACATCACAAACCCTAAAATTTACATAAACTCCGCCCCCTGGAACGCGATTTATAGATTATCATGACAGAATATGCTAATCAATGACTAGAAGATAACTCCACATCAGCTACATAAATTCATCAACTAACATTCAGAAATTTCCTGTTGTCTCTTCTTCTTGAGTCTCTACATCTTTATCCGACTCCAGTTTAAACATAAAAGGCTAAAAGTTGTTTTGAAATGTTCAGTGCGTGTGTGTGTGTGTGTATTAGCAGCTCCGATTATCTCACACAGACACGCACTGAAAAGTTTTTGAAAAACTCTTGAAGCTCCGCCCTCTGCGCCGGGAACAGCAGCTCATTTGCATTTAAAGGGACGCACACAAAAACAGCGTGTTTTTGCTCCCCCCCCCCCCCCCCAAAAGTGACAATTTTAACATGCTATAAAAAACATCTGTGGGGTATTTTGAGCTGAAACTTCACATACACACTCTGGGGACATCAGAGACTTATTTTACATCTTGTGAAAAGGGCATTAAACCCCCCCCCCCCCTTTAACCAGATGTGTTGTTCATTTCTTCATCAGACTGAGGAAGATGAAGAGGAGTGTGGCGCTCTCACGCAAGGCGATAAACTACGAGCTCTGAAGAGTAAGAGGCAGTCCAGAGCGTCCACGGGTTCACTATCGTAAGTTCTTCTCCATTACATCATGTACATGTGTCCATCGAGCCTGACGGTACGCGTCCACTGGCGCAGGAGAAATCTGCAAGTCTTCAGTGCAGTGTTTGATTGCTCCCTGTGCAACAGTTAATAAAGTCATCGTGCTTATGATTTCAGAAAACAACAACATTTATTTCAGATTCCCAGGCTTTTGTGAGCTTTGGTTGTTGTTTTTTTATTGCTACAAATATACAATGAATGCATGCAAACTGCCTTTGAGATCTGAATTAAAGGTGATGTCTAACAATTTAACGACCCTTTAAAGTCTGAAATGGTCCAAAAAAAAAAAATTTTTTTTAATGGAACTGGTTATTGAATTTTTAGACATCTAAATCTATCTTTTAATACATCAGGGTTTTACGGCTCATAAAGTCTGATATAGTGAGAAAACTATATGCAAAAAATGCAATTTGGTGCAAATGCTCATATTTATATGAAATTCTGATCTTTATAACAGTATAGCAGGTATACAAAAAATGCATATAATATTAATATCTGCCAATAATGTTTTAGCAAGATTATTTAAATGCTTAGTTTTATGATCAAAGCTCTGTAGTTTTAAAACATATAATGCAATGCAATACAATTGGGAGATGAACAAATAAACCTTCTTCAAAAGCCTGATGATCATATTTAATACTCAAAAAACAATAATGGATAATAAAGTAAAGCGAAGCTGCTTCATTCCAGTTGAAATATTACTAACAATATGAAAGTTATTCTTGCGTTTACTTGATAAAATCAGTGCAGATGTGACATCAGAAAGACTCGTGAAGTTCGAGCTGAAGGAGGACTTTGTACAATTATACTTAATAATAAATTATCAATCAGATGACAGAAGGGCTGGAGGAGATTGTGCATTTTGATCATGTTAATAATTAAGAGACCAATGAAATTTCTAGTGGTCGACCGATATGGGTTTTTTGATTGCCGATATCTTAGAGAGCAGGGAGGCCGATATAAAGCCGATATATATATATATATATATATATATATATACACACACACACCAACACACTTTATATTTATATACATCAATATTTAATAAATTTGATAAAATTAATACATATTTAAAAATCTTTAAAATACACATGCTTAGGCCCTATACTTTAGATAACAACTTCTTGAATCTGCAATCCTATTACAGAATTTTTCACAAATAAAGTAATTGTTTAAAAATATATGAATATGTGAATAAAAAGGAAGTAAACACTGTAACAGTGCACTCAGTAATCTGGTAATTAATCAGTATTCACTGATAATCATATTTTTTCAAATAAAGACTTTTTTTTTTTACTTTGACTTTTGACAAGGTAACGCTAATTTTACATACAGCAAACAGTAAAAACGACATGAATATGACGCAGTGGGCCACTGGATATAGCACAGCATATTTTAAAATGAAGGATTTAAAGTTTTTCGATCGCGTCTCCTGTGAAGCTGATCTTCTGTTCACATTCACTCACTTCGCACGGACCGTCACTCGCAGGAACACGTTTATGCAGGCTACAAACGCACACTTCACAAGATATCACAGCTGGATTCGATTATATCTGCAAGGTTTGTGAAATTAAATGTTTATTAGATATTCAGAGATTTGTTTAAATGATGTAGATGCGCATTTGCTGAATGTTGACGGTAAATGAGAAAGTATTTTAGGCTGATTGTTTGCCTTTTCGGTTACAAATAATATAAAAGCAAACGTATTACTTGTTCGCATACCATTTACTTTCTTTGAACAGTTCCGTAGCCACCGGTTCTGTCTAACAAAATATTAGATCTGACTGACAGAGACCATAATAAAGACGGAGAATGTGAGTGAGCGCTGTGTCAAAATAAACACCCGTCAAAATAAAAGTCTGCAGCGCCGTCAAAATAAAAGTCCCGCTTCCAACACATCGGCCAATCAGAAAAACTTATCGGGCGATGCCGATGTTTTAAAAAAGCCAAATATCGGCCGATATATCGGTTGATAACTAGAAATTTCCATATCAAATATGATACAGTAGCACTGAATCCACCATTAACTTGAGAAAGTCACGCGCCAGTGGATGTGAACCGCGTTAGACCCTCATCGAGTCGATTCCCCCACCAGATAATCTGCATAAATAGTGGTTTTCCGGTGATGATGGATGTTTAAGTGTGTGTGTGCATGACTTCTATAGACTAACTGCATGTTTTAGAGTTTAAAACATCAGTCTTCCTGTTAATGATTGTGCTGGCGAGACGAGAAAGACCCCAAAAGCCTTTTATCACACAGCAGGCGAATGGTAGTAAAGTGTTGCAGTTTTCTGGGCTCGCTGTGGCCCGACTGTTGTGTGTCGTTGAAACGGTAGCAGAATGACGTTCAGGTGAGTCTGTGACATCATCGCCCATCATAATGAACATGTGGCTGTTGCAGGTCTTCATTTCATCCAGTGCCTTTGTTTTGCTTCCACGTTCAACTGAGAACGTTGCTTTTCGAAACCAAACCACAGTTTTCCGGCAGACTAAATGTGTCTAAAAGTGTAAATGGGGTCACAACAAAAAAAAAAAGTCTCAGCGTTCTGAACTAGATTGTTCTCCAGCTTCACAAACTGCTCTGACCTTTCTTGTAATATCTTCAGTCCTTTTTTGATGTTCTAACAAAGTCTTGGCTTCGCATGATGATGTTTGATGATGTGTGTGCATGCATGAAGTGTGTGAACTGCTTTGTGACACACTTTGGCCACTTTGCTTTGATCGTCTTTTTCAATTGCACTGTAAACTGGATCTGATCTTAGACCGATGCTGACACAGATTGAATTCTAAATTTTGATTGTAGGCTTAAGTTTTGTAATATTAAAGTGTCTATAAAGAGCATTTACTTCGTTTTACCCTGATCCATGATCCAAAAATCCTTGTTTAAAGTGCCCCTATTGTGCTTTTTGGGATATTATCTTTCATATAGTGTGTAATATAGCAGCTGTTTGTAAATGAAAAATGTCTGCGACGATCAAAGTGCAGATAAATTATTATACATCACGTTAAAATTTCACATAGAAATTAAGTTATCTCCCAAAAGGTTAATTCTGAACAGCTGCCAGTAATTCCAGTTTCACTTCCTGCTGAACATTCATAGGTTTGTAACTAATTTGCATAATTCCAGCCTCTGGTCTTGATTGGCTGAACAGCGTCTCTTAGCTCCGCCCTCAAACACTGTAGTGTATCTGAGACTGGAAGAGTTTGGTTTGTGTTGTTCATGTCGAGAAGACGCTGTTTTCTGCTGACAAAGCAAATCCACTGTGATGAGATTGATACGGTAAAACGTCACTGTTCGTATCACTGTGATCAAGAGCTGAGATTCAGATATGATAATGAGCGTTTGGTTTCTGACCAATCACAGCAGAGCAGCTCTCAGAGAGGCGGGGCTTAGAGAGACTGAATCTTTGATCGAAGCGTTTCAGACACTGAGGCGATTTTATTTCTAACGACTTTATTTCAACTATTGATTTCCTTCTCTGTCGGCTTGAGTGAGTTCACTAGTGTAACAGCGCAGCGCTTCTGTGTTGTACGCTATCACACTACGCTAACTCACTCGAGCCCACAGAGAAGGAAATGTACAGGTATAGTTGAAATAAAGTCGTTATTTTTGTTTGTTTTTGCGCACAAAAAGTATTCTCGTCGCTTGATAAACTTAAGATTGAGCCACTGTAGTCACTTGGACTATTTTAACGATGTCTTTAATAACTTTTCGGGGAACAAGTTTCAATCCCTTAGAAGCCTATGGAGGAGTGATCCAGCTCTCAGATTTAATCACAAATATCTTAATTTGTGTTGCGAAGATGAACGAAGGTCTTACGGGGTTGAACAACAATTACTGACAGAATTTACATTTTTGGGTGAACTAATTTTAATAGCATAATAAGGGCACTTTAAAGCACATGGTTCATGTTGTAATGAGGCAGAAATGGAGTGAATGTGGTTTTGACTACAGATCCGTCCAGTGTGCAGTGATGGGAAAAGACTTCTGTCTTCCTTCCTTGTTTGTGTTGTGTTCTGAATTTCGCCCCTGTGTTTAGATGGCCGCTAGCTTTGCTGCTCTCTGCTCTCTGTAGCGTTGTCTTCTGCTGGATGTTGTTTGGCTTCCCTTCCGTCCATTACTGTATAGACGGGGTGGGATTGTAAATGATTTCTCCCGTCACTCTCTTAGCCCTTCTCTGGACTGGAACGCTGTAAGTGTCTCGACAGATCATCCTTTACAAATATCACAGGCGTCCTGAAAACTGAGACGGCAGTGTTTTATTCCTTTAGGAACATGTCGGTTTGATTTTACGAACGATAAGCTCTATTTTCAGCATTTGTGGTTTAATGTTGAATATAACCAACAATAAAGTCCCTCTGTAGCCAATAATTGTATCCCTTAAAACTCATCCTTGATCTCCAAAATTACATATTTAAAAGTTTTTTCATTGAAAGTAATTTCTTTATGCCTTAAAATATCTTGAATGTAACTCGACACCCTTGCCTCATTTAGTATGCACGGTTCTATGAATATGCAAATGAGCCCCGCCTCCACTCACTCACTCACTCAGAGATCCACTCGTTGACGATCACACGTTGATCTGATTGGTTACAAGGTAGTTTGTGACGTCAGAAACACCAGCGATTTCAAAGCGTGTTTTTGAGACTGTCTTTGGTTCACTGCAGTTTTAAGCAGAAAATACTCAGCAATGCTGTCGACTTATGAATTTACACATGGTTTGTCTTAAAGCATATTAAAAACACCACATAGACATATAAACAACATTAAAAGCTGGATTCTCAACACAGGGGGACTTTAGTCACATATAATCAGAATTCCAGTAAAGAATTTGCAATGCCAGTAAAATTTTCAACAAAAAAATGCCTGTTTAGGTCATGATTATGAGATAAAAAGTCGAAATTATGACTCACTCAAGTCAAAATTGACGACACACTTGAAATTGACACAATTGTATTTTATTTCAAGTAATGCATTTTTTTTTCTTTTTTTATGTACATAACCAGGTTAATAAGTGACTTTTGTGGCTGTACTTTTTAAAACTGTGCAACCCAATTTTTTATTTAAATTTTGTCTTAAATCTGAGGGACAAGTGATGTATTTTCTGTGGTAATGGACATAATGACGCACATGATGCTGTCAATAGAGCTTAAAACATGTTAAACCTGAAACAATCCTTCAACTTCACTAGAGGATTATTATTATTATGATCTTTTGAAATCAGATTCATGAGGTTCATCTAATGCTTCAGTTTGGTGTGTTGAGTTTTACGAGGGTGAATATGATGTGGTAACTGAACAAGCTGAATTTTGTGAATATGTCATAAATGTAATGCATTGATCCTTGTATTTTTCCACTTTGGAGTTTCAACAAATAATTCTGCATGTTTCAGGATTTCAATAATTATCCTTTAATCCGCCCTTTTTAACACTGCACAGTACACACTTCAACAATTAATTCTGAAACATGACATATACTTTATGTAACTGGACAGTTTTTGACGTATGTACATGTGTGTTTTGTGTCTCTCCCTCTTTATCTAAATGTCTTATGGAGGTTTTCTCCTTGCTTTAAAGCCCTAAATGAGCTAATATGACATAAAGCTGCTTTGAAACAATGTTTTGTGGGAATGAATCCACATATAAACTTCTATATTACAACGACACCAAAATCCATTTGCATTATTCCTATACATTTCACAAAAGCTCTTTTAATTGCACCAACAAAATCATAATGATAAAAACAATATCAAATAGCAATGAAATGTAATGCATATTGAAGTGTAATCACTTCCTCTATAATCACTAAAAAGCTGTCAATCATCATAGTTCATCGCGATCTCACAAAGTTCAGTTATAATCAATGAAGCTGACTGAACTATTATTTCTGAAGATAATATGGTATTTAAAGTTACTCTTGTAGAGATCATTGTTCCTATGAGCTGAAAATGTTTCGTTATGGAATGCGTGAATGCCCAAATCCACAGAAATAATGTTTTTTTGCTCTCAATAATTAAGTTTGCTGAATGACGTACAATAACGTACAGCGGCGGCTGTAGAGAATGCTTTTAAATATTTATTAATATTTTTTTTTTTCTTTACTTGCAGGTTGGAAGAAAATACAATTCACACCAAATCAACATCAAGGTCATTAAGGTAACTTTTCTTATTTATTTGAATAAACCTGTGTACTCTGTAATTATATCCTTGTTAAAAGAAATACAGAGAATATTACTTTTGCCAAATCTCTAACATGGGGCGATATCATATTCCTAAACAGAATTATTTTGCAATTACGTATGCAAGGTTGTAAGTTGAACCCCTGAGATTAGTTAATATATCAATAATAATACAATAATCAACACATTCACATCATCTCGTTATGTAGCTGAACAAATAAAACGCTTTTTTTTTTTATTTACTTACATTTTTAATATTGAATTATTTATAGCATTGGTGTTCGATTACTGACAAATAAATTTGTTACTTATTTAAATTTTTTATTTTCATTTTAAAATGTATTGAAATTTTCAATAATTATTTTGAGCATTGGTATTCGATTACTGACAATCAATTTGTTTTAAGTGAGTTTATTTATTTTGATTTGTTTTTATTTTAAGATTATTTAAATGTAATATTTAATTATTTAAACCATTGGTATGCGATTACGGAAAAACGATTTGTTTTTAAGCGAGTGTTTTATTTTGATTTATTTTATTTTAAGATTATTTATTTAAATGTAATAAATATTTAGAGCATTGGTATTTTCGATTACTGACAAATAATCAATGTGTTTTAAGCAAGTATTTTGTTTTTAAATTTTTTATATTTTATTAATTATTTATAGCATTGGCGTTCGATTACTGAAATCTTTTTTGTATTTTTTTTAATACTAATTTAAATTTTTAATATTTCATTATTCAGAGCATTGGTATTCGATTACTGACAAGCAATTTGTTTTAAGTGAGTTTTATTTTAAGATTTTTTTATTTAATTTAAATATTTAATTATTTAAACCATTGGTATTTTCGATTACTGACAAATAATCAATGCGTTTTAAGCAAGTATTTTGTTTTTAAATTATTTAAATTTTTTATATTTTATTAATTATTTATAGCATTGGCGTTCGATTACTGAAATCTTTTTTGTATTTTTTAAATACTAATTTAAATTTTTAATATTTCATTATTCAGAGCATTGGTATTCGATCACTGACAAGTAGTGAATTGATTTAAATGTTTATCGATTATCAACTGTGCACATCTTTGATTATAATCTGTAAAATATCTTCATGCAGCTCGGATAAGCGGAAACGAACTCGTGCGTCGCTCGGATCCAACAGGACCAGTAGGTGAGTAATTCAATGAGGTTTATATGCCTTTCTGCATTAAAATCACTAAAGCAACTTGAGCCAAGCTCTAGTGTGATGATTGACGTTTTCCTTTCACAGCCCTTTACATTCAAGGCTCGCTAAATCTTTAGGTAGCTTGCACGTAATGGCCTGTGAAACGGAGGGTGTGTTCTCTGACGTTAGCGCTGGCTCTATGGCCGACAATAATTTCATCAAGCAGTCGAACTTAACGCACTTAAAGCCGCACCGGACTTACTGTGCCATAAGTTCCCTCAGCTCAGTAAGTCACAGAAACCCGTGTGATCGGGGGTGTAAACGCTCGTATTTCCGTCACGTTTTCATCTTTCCTGCATGACTTTGACGGGCTGAGCGTCTCTCGTCTTTGCTTGCACGCTATCATGCTATCATGGATGACTATCATGATTCAGTCTAAATTAGTGCTGGGCAACTATTAGTCGCATCCAAAATAAAAGTAGCATATAATTCAATTCAATTGAAGTTTATTTATATAGCGCTTTTCGCAATACATATAGTTTCAAAGCAACTTTACAGTAAATGCTTGTTTAATGTCTTTATATAACAGAAATATGAAGAGTTTCTCAGTACACTGCAAAAAATTACTGTGGTAATACTTTGTTTAAAGCATATATATATTATATATTATATATTATATATTAGGGTTGTGCAACGATTAATCGCATCCAAAAGTTTGTTTACATAATATGTGTGTGTACTTTGTATAATTATTTTGTATATATAAATACACACACATGCATGTATATATGTATTTAAGGCAGATGTGTTAATAAAATATTTATATATAATATAAATTGTGTAAAATTTATATACATGCAAATATTTTGTTAAATATATACATGCATGTGTGTATTTTTATATGTATGTGTATATATATATATATATATAAAGTAATTATATACAGCATACACATATATTATGTAAACACAAACTTTTATTTTGGATGCATTTAATCGCGATTAATCGTTTCACAGCCCTAATATATAATATATATGCTTTAAACAAAGTGTTACCACAGCAATTTTGCAGTGTACTGAGAAACTCTTTATATTTCTGTTATATAAAAACATGAAACAAGCATTTACTTTAAAGCTGCTTTGAAACGATATGTATTGCGAAAAGCACTATATAAATAGATAAATATAATTTTGGATGCGATTAATCGTTAATTCAGTGTAAATGACTCCTCCAATATCAGTGGCTTGGCCGTAAGCATGAGTCCGGCCCCGTTTACACCTGGTTGATCGTGCGTCTCAAACGTTCTTCAAAAATACAGTAAAAATATGAAATATTATTGTGATTTAAAACAGCTGTTTTCTATGTGAATATATCCACAAGTTTCCTACGTCCCATGAGGCCTTGCGTCAAAAGTGGGCGCGTCTTCCGGTTCGAAGTAAACAAGCGAGACGACACTCGTTCATTCATTCAACAGTTGACCGTCATTCAAGATGTAACGTTAGCGATCCAAACTCGCTAACGATGTGGGAACATAACCTCAACGAAATTAAAAAAGGGTGAAATAGCAGTAACTTAGGCTACTAGGGATGGGCATTCGATTACATTTTCTTAGTCGATCGACTGACGTTATAGGCTAAACTAATATTAATATTAAAATTTATTATTATTTAACTTTTTATTAATTAAAAATACAAATACAGCGTGTTTTTCCACGATGAATTCTTTATTACTAGAAGATCAACTTGTGGCCGTTAAACTGGACGTTCGGTTTGGCTAAACTCTGGAACCTGCCGCTGCGAGCCGGCGTTTCTTAAACAGAGACCCTCGTTTGTTCCTAAATAATAATAAAAAAAGAATCATGTTAAATATGCTGTAACATACGCGATATAAAACCGAAATCGATCCACGAACCTGTGTCGCGGTGTGTGAAGGCAGAATTTCAACTCCAGATCCAATAGGCTATAGCATATCTTTAAATTACTATTAGTTGCCTATTATTTGAAGTTAACATTATACAATACAATACCACAAAAAATGCATTTAATCTATTAAAACTTCTGTTTATATATCATACTCCATTAATAAAGGAGCCCAGACATTAGAAAAATATAACGCATGCATTTTATATTTAATATGAGGGAAATACACATGCGTTACGGACGTGACACAAAAAATCGTAAAGTTTTAGGTGGCAAATTTTTTTTTTTTTTTGTAATTCTGTGAAATGTGTGAATTACACTGCGCAGGCTAAAGTAATACTACCCACTGGATGAAGAACGATTGGCTCTCCACAGAAAATAAAATATTCATTTTATTTTATTTTTCGTGTTCGCATTTATGAGGAGAAAACAATGTTACGGACGTGACAGTTCCCTGAAAGCGTTAGCCTACTAAAAGACTGCTTTAAAACTTTTACAGACCTCAAACAGAAAGCACTAAGCCTTTCTTTAAAGTTAATTCACAATTGTGTCTTCATTTTAATCAATGTTTCATCAACAAATTACCTGGATTTAATAAATAATAAGTAAATATAGCAGACAATAATATCACCACACGGAGGCGCCGGCGCCTGAACTGCAGCTCGTCTCATAAATGAACCGAAACTCAGCGTAGTTGCCTTACGGACCTGAGAAATATATATATTATCTACAGAACGCTTGAAATGTCTTAAACGGAACAATTCAAAACGAACGAAAACTATATAATCCGTATGAAATGTGCGTTTTTCTCCGGCGCGTTCACTACTGTGAAAATCGCGAGTCAGCATCGGCACAGAAAACACTTGTTTATTAATAAGTAGCCTAATTAAAATGTATCATTGCCAGTGTTGGGAGTAACGCGTTACAAAAGTAATGCATTACAATAACATATTACGTTTTGCTGTAACGCAGTAGTGTAAGGCATTACTAATCAATTTTCAGTAATATTTTACTCGGTACAATTTCGGTAAGGCTTGCGTTACAACATACTTTTAGTTTTAATCGTAAAACAAACAAACAAACAAAAAAAAACAGCAAGACCGCCAGACATTAACGAATGAAAGATGCAAGTAGGATAAATTACATGTTCGTGGTCAGTCAATAGCCGCGTGTGAGGTCCAAGTCTGTAATTAAAGACTAAATGGCAGCGTCTGATATATTTGTATAGCGATTTATTTTTGACAGGAGTGCCGTGAGGTATGATTTCAGCCTCTGTGCTCGCGCTGGCCAGAGGAAAAGCAGCTAATGGTGAAGATGGCATGAAGAAGATTATACATTCGCGAGATGGACGTATGCACATTAGGCTATTCGTTCTGTGTTTTCTTTCTAAACAGTTAGGCTATGTTAATGTGGTATTTTTCATGTTTTCATCACGCAATCATGTTTTTGATGCCGTGGTGACGCGTTCATGTAAGGACGGCGGCGCTGCCGATAAAGCACCTAAAAGCTGTCACAAAGAACCGGCAAAAGCAATGATTATGAATATGTCAAATATAGCAAGGAGACATGTTGATTGTTTATTAATAAAGTCGAGATGAAGTTGACGATGCTGACTCGCGATCTTCGCAGTAGGCTAGTGGATGCACCAGAGAGAAATGCACATTTCATTTCATAAGCAGAGAGCAGTCTGTTTTCTTTCGTTTTGAATTGTTCTGTTTACAAGTAGACATTTCAATATAGATATATTTTTCAGGTCCGTACAATTAATACAAAACGAAATTCACTTTAAAGAAAGGCTTCTTGTCTTCTGTGTAAGGTGTCTGTGAAAGTTTTATAGCAGTCTTTTAGTGCCGCTTCAGAGCGGTCGCGTCCGTAACATTGTTTTTTCCTCATAAATGCGAACACGAAAAATAAAATAAAATGAATATTTTATGTTCTGTGGAGAGCCAACCCTTCTTCATTAGATTTGCGCAGTGTAATTCACAAAATTACAACAACAAAAAATCGTTGCCTCCTAAAAGTTAAAGATTTTTTTTTTTGTCACACATGACTGTCGATTTCCCTAATATTAAATATAAAACGCATGTGTAGACTGATATTTTTCTAATGTCTGGACTCCTTTCAGGGAGGAGCCTATGGATAAACAGACGTTTCAATATTTTGGTATTAATGCATTTTCTGAGAATTTATATAATTATATAAGTTTTGACTGCAAGTCTGCAAATGTCATGTCCATAACGCTGGAATTCCCAAATTTTAAATAATTTATCCTCAACTAGTTTTGTGGTGTAGCTCTACATATTTTATAATGTTAAGTTAACTTCAGATAATACTAATAGTAATTTAAAGATGTGGTAGCATTGGATCTGGACGGTATGGATAACGCTGGGAGTTGGAAGGGGTGTGTCGCCATTCTGCAGGTTCATGGATCTGAGTGTCGCGATTTCGGTTTCATATCGCATATCGTTACAGCCCTAGTCATTTTAGAATGTAAAGTTCTACTTCTGTATAGTTATTTTTGTGAAAGTAACTCAAAAGTAATACAGGAGTAATGTAACGCATTACAATTCTGAGACAGTAATATTGTAAGGTAATGAATTACTTTTAAATAACAGTAACAAGTAATATATAATGTATTACAGTTTGGAAGTAACTTGCACAACACTGATCATTGCTATATTTTACATATTCATAATCATTTATTTTGCCGGTTCTTTGTGACAGCTTTTAATGTGTTTTATTGGCAGCGCCGCCCTTACATGTTACATGAACACGTCTGCATCAGCACCGAAAACATGAAGATGTTTATATAATGGGGTAATTGTAGGCTATAATAAAATTGGCCACTGAATTAGCACATGTTGTCCATGAGCTCCGTAACGACATCTCTCATAAAGGTCTGCGACTTAGTTTAAATAGTAAAAAAATGATCCGAAAAAAAGAGAAAACACCTAGCCTCTTTGCTAAATAAACGCCATTGGTATGCTGCTTCCACCTCCTGACCGGAAGATGTTCAAAACAGCGTTTATTCGGAAAATATTCTTTTGTAACATTATAAATGTCTTTACTGTCACTTTTGATCAATTTAATGCGTCCATGATGAATAAAAGTATTCATTTATTTTTTTATTACCCCAAACTGCCTCAAAAATATGAACACTGATAATAATCATAAATGTTACTTGAGCATCAGATCATCATATTATAGTGATTTCTGAAGGATCATGTGACACTGAAGACTGGAGTAATGATGCTGAAAATAAATTACACTTTACTATATATTCACATAGAAAACAGCAGTTTTAAATCACAATAATTCACATTTTTACTGTATTTTTGATCAAATAAAAGCAGCATTGGTGAGCATTAATCTAAATCCCTCCAAACTTTAGACCATTAAAGACGTGTTAATAACACCAGCTGTAAACGGGCCTCTGAAACATTAACCGGGTCATAGATTAGTTTTAGT
Source organism: Siphateles boraxobius (assembly GCF_051911475.1). Classification (NCBI taxonomy): domain Eukaryota; kingdom Metazoa; phylum Chordata; class Actinopteri; order Cypriniformes; family Leuciscidae; genus Siphateles; species Siphateles boraxobius. The sequence goes on along the minus strand of NW_027509202.1, from coordinate 1,031,282 downwards.
TTTAATGGGTTTTTATCTTTTCACTGCCTTTGCAATCGTATCTGTAATAGACGATCTCTGTGCAGAAGAAGGAAAGTGCTTCACGCAATGCCATCGGTGCGCTTTCAGAGACCATGGTATCAGGTTTCCTTCGTTTCTTCCTCTTTAGCTTCCTTCTGCTTTTTAATTATGGAGCGTTCCTCAGCATTTAAAGCATGTGCACATTGTGTTCTTGACATTTTTGCACACATTGGTTTGGTCTTTAAAGCATCTCTTGTTTTCACAGTAACTCCATCTCCAAAGCCCGAGCTCCTCTCCTTCGCTGAGACATCGACTGCGCTGATATTATTACTCCAGTTTTACTTCTCTACGGTTTTCTGGGTTCGTCTACGTGATCTACTGTCAACAAGGAATCAGTGTTTATTGAAAAATCAGCATTTTTATTTTAGAAACTGGAAAAAAAATAGTTGTTTTTTTTTATCAGAGAAAGCTTTAAGCGTCTGTGAAGTTAGACTTTTTATCTCATTGTAAAAATATCATGTGTCAGAAGCTGCCTTTGTTATTATGCATTACTAATATTGTTTTTAATACTGTATCTAGTACTTTATTAATTCTATTAACTGTAAATGATCGAATGTGAATCATGACTATAAGCTGAAATTTGATAGATTTTTTTTTACTGTAAATAATGCATACCTTTATTTTGATGACAATTTAAATCATGATAATTTCACATGTGTATGTATATGTATATATATATATATATATAATAGGAAAGGATTTGAGTCATATCCCTTTCAATAAATCCTTTCTGCAGTTACTTCTGGTTAATGATTGAACGTCGTCATATTTCTTACTGTATTGATTTATAATAAGGGTTTAATCAGATTTACTTTTGGACAATTTCTATAATAAATATAACTCTTCTAGTTATGCCTGATCAGCTCTGAAATGTTTAATTGACTACAAATCAGTGTCTGATGTGATGGCAATCATTACAATTTTTAAAAATCCTTATCTAGCAGCCAAGAACAAAAGTAAAAGAAATTGAAATTCTAGATTTGGTATTCTTGTTTATACTATAGTTTGAAAAGCTAAATCAAATGAAATGTAATAACTTTACAGAGAATTTAAGCATGCATATCTGCCAAAAATCACAATAATTGCAATTCTGTATAAAAAAAACACACACACAAACATGGGTTTATTCTTCGACAGCTTCATCATTTAATCCCTAAATAAAGAATATACCGTAAATTAAAACTATGGAATTCTTTACAGATCGAGATTAGGGAAGAAAAATCTCTTAGCATTTTTAGATCTTACCTTAACATTATTTTTTTATGGTAACTTTTAATTGAATATTTGTATCAATTTTTCATTGTGCATCATTTTTTATGGTGTATTTTTGTTTTATTTGTTTCTGTAAAGCATTTTGAGATGTACGGTTAAAGGCGCTATATGAAAAAAGGGTCATCATACGGCAAAAAGTTTAAAGTCACAATCAGATAGACATTGCTAAAGATAGTAATGGGAAATATGGAAATTATTTCAAAATACTGCAGCTGTTGCACGCAGAAGGGCATTTATCTTAAGAAAACAATAATTAAAGGGTTTTCATGCATCACATTGTATGGAGACAGCTGCTAAAACACAAAAGACGGTTTGATTACGTAACTTTCGCGCCACCGTCATCGCCCGCCTTTCCCTTTAAATCGATGTAAATGTAAACATTATGCGCGGGAGACGTTTAGCAGCAGGAAAGAATTAACAAGAACCCGCCCCTAAACTACACAAGATTTCATGTGATTGGATAACGGTCACGTCTGTCAGAAAGAGCGCGCTCTGCCATATTTAAAAGTGTTGGACAGAACGTTCAGAGTCAAGCAATTGTTCGCGCTCTCTCATTGGCTACTGTGCGCTGAGCGAATCTCACAGCGTGTGCTCATTGGTTGTTCGGCGCGAGCGCTGTAACGTCCTCTTTAACGATTGGCTGGACGCTGCGCTCGGGCGCGATTTCCAACGCGGGAAAATACCGAGTGCGATCGGGTCGCTGTATCAAACTCCTGCCAGTGAGAGCGAGCGGAATCAAAGGCACCGCGCGCTGGAACAGTGATACATGTAACATCGGGAATGACTGACTTTATTATTAAACAACTAACGGCGGCACGTTAACGGCGGGATATTCCTTCCAACTGCACTTACTTTCACTTTGGATTTTTTTATAAATATTTTAAAAACGGTTTTAAGATCCAGGTTTTTTACTGCACTTATTGGAAATGGCTGACAGCAAACATCAAGTGATATTTTGTAACGATTCGCCAAAAAGAGTTTTGGTGTCCGTGATCAAAACGACCCCGATCAAACCGAAAGCGGATTCTCTGATGCCCACCAGCCCCGGATTCAGTGATTTCATGGTTTATCCGTGGCGTTGGGGGGAAAACGCGCACAATGTGACTCTGAGTCCCGGTTCGGGCAGCGGAACCGGATCACCGACCCGAAACAGCGGTTCTCCCGCCGAATCAGATCTCAACTCCTGCCCGGAACACTTAAAGGTGAACTAAATCACTATACCTTACAAGCACTGTATAAATAGCAATGCATTCTGTTTTATATAGGCTAGCCTAATACTAGCACATGGTTATAATTTATTTGCGTTTATTAAATCTAAGCTTTGAGTTTTTATTCTGTTTAACGCATGATGCACATTAATTTCTGCATACTGTATGTAAAACGCGCGCGCTGAATGGGGATTTTAAATTTCCTCCATTGTGAGGCAGCTGGAAGTTTGGCGTGATGACGTCAGACGTGCGCGCCAAAATGTTACCGAATATTGGTTCTAGAAAACTCCACTTGCCACATAATGACACATTTATATGTTTTCATGTGCATGTTATTACGGTAAGTAACCCTTTACAATAAGGTTCATTAGTTAACATGAACTAGGGATGAACAATACTTCTACAGCACTTGTTAATCTTAGTTAATATTCATTTCAATTTTTATTAACTACCATTAACAAAGATTTAAAAACAAATGTATTGGTCATTGTTAGTTCATGTTAGTTAATACATTAATGTTAACTAATGAACCGGATTGTAAAGTGTTACCACTATTGTTCTCTAGTTTCAGTTTTAATCATATTCATCATAATATGTGGCGTTATGTTACTATACTGTTATTATTACATAATTACAATGTGTTTTACATTTGTTTATCAGGTATGGGACTTTTAAAATAACATTATTGTAAAAATAAGTAGGGAAACAACCGAATCAATGATCTAGCTTCAATATCAGCTGTACAGAAGATAATAGTGTCTTTATTCAGTTCAGTTGATTGTCTTTAAAGGGATAGTTCACCCAAAAATGAAAATTTGCCCATGATTTTCTCACCCTGAAGTCATCCTAGGTTTAATGACATTATTCCTTCAGACGAATACAATCAGAGTTATATTAAAAAATGTCAAGCTTTATAATGGCATTGAATGTTTTGAAGTCCTTAAAAGTGCATCTATCCATCATAAAAGTGCATCCATCCATCATAAAAATGCATCTATCCATGATAAAAGTGCATCCATCCATCATAAAAATGCATCTATCCATGATAAAAGTGCATCTATCCATCATAAAAATGCATCTATCCATGATAAAAGTGCATCTAACCATGATAAAAGTGCATCTATCCATCATAAAAGTGCATCTATCCATCATAAAAGTGCATCTATCCTTCATAAAAGTGCATCTATCATCATAAAAGTGCATCTATCCGTCATAAAAGTGCATCTATCCATCATAAAAGTGCATCTATCCTTCATAAAAGTGCATCTATCCATCATAAAAGTGCATCTATCCATCATAAAAGTGCATCTATACATGATAAAAGTGCATCTATTCATGATAAAAGTGCATCTATCCATCATAAAAGTGCATCTATCCATCATAAAAGTGCATCTATTCATGATAAAAGTGCATCTATCCATCATAACAGTGCATCTATCCATCATAAAAGTGCATCTATTCATGATAAAAGTGCATCTATCCATCATAAAAGTGCATCTATCCATCATAAAAGTGCATCTATCCATCATAAAAGTGCATCTATCCATGATAAAAGTGCATCTATCCATCATAAAAGTGCATCTATCCATGATAAAAGTGCATCTATCCATGATAAAAGTGCATCTATCCATCATAAAAGTGCATCTATCCATCATAAAAGTGCATCTATCCATCATAAAAGTGCATCTATTCATGATAAAAGTGCATCTATCCATCATAACAGTGCATCTATCCATCATAAAAGTGCATCTATTCATGATAAAAGTGCATCTATCCATCATAAAAGTGCATCTATCCATCATAAAAGTGCATCTATCCATCATAAAAGTGCATCTATCCATCATAAAAGTGCATCTATTCATGATAAAAGTGCATCTATCCATCATAAAAGTGCATCTATCCATCATAAAAGTGCATCTATCCATCATAAAAGTGCATCTATCCATCATAAAAGTGCATCTATTCATGATAAAAGTGCATCTATCCATCATAAAAGTGCATCTATCCATCATAAAAGTGCATCTATCCATCATAAAAGTGCATCTATTCATGATAAAAGTGCATCTATCCATCATAAAAGTGCATCTATCCATCATAAAAGTGCATCTATTCATCATAAAAGTGCATCTATCCATCATAAAAGTGCATCTATCCATCATAAAAGTGCATCTATCCATCATAAAAGTGCATCTATCCATCATAAAAGTGCATCTATTCATGATAAAAGTGCATCTATCCATCATAAAAGTGCATCTATCCATCATAAAAGTGCATCTATCCATCATAAAAGTGCATCTATCCATCATAAAAGTGCATCTATTCATGATAAAAGTGCATCTATCCATCATAAAAGTGCATCTATCCATCATAAAAGTGCATCTATTCATGATAAAAGTGCATCTATCCATCATAAAAGTGCATCTATCCATCATAAAAGTGCATCTATCCATCATAAAAGTGCATCTATTCATGATAAAAGTGCATCTATCCATCATAAAAGTGCATCTATCCATCATAAAAGTGCATCTATCCATCATAAAAGTGCATCTATCCATCATAAAAGTGCATCTATCCATCATAAAAGTGCATCTATTCATGATAAAAGTGCATCTATCCATCATAACAGTGCATCTATACATGATAAAAGTGCATCTATTCATGATAAAAGTGCATCTATTCATGATAAAAGTGCATCTATTCATGATAAAAGTGCATCTATCCATGATGGATAGATGCACTTTTATCATTTTTACGTGAACTATCTCTTTAAAGTGCTTGCGTTTGCATATGGATCGTTCTGTCATCAGTCTAACATGCTTTTTCCTGGTTCATTATTGCAGGATGGGATCCGGCGTGGACGCCCGCGGGCCGAAACCGTTCGAGAGCTGATCAACGAGGGAGAAAACTCAACCAGTCGCATCCGATGCAACATCTGCAACCGGGTCTTTCCCCGGGAGAAGTCCTTACAGGCACACAAGCGGACACACACCGGTGCGTGACGCTACACTGAGCCCTGCGTCATGTTCGTTTACCTTCAGATGACAGAGCGAGTGTTCATTTTCCTGGTTATGTTACAGGGGAGAGGCCGTATCTGTGCGATTATCCGGACTGCGGGAAAAGGTTTGTCCAGAGCGGACAGTTGAAGACCCATCAGCGCCTCCACACCGGAGAAAAGCCCTTCGTCTGTTCGGAGAAAGGTGAGCGTTAGGAATGAAAGAAAGTGGAATTGGTGTTGAAAAGTGAAGTCTTTATGTCCCTATTGTGTCGTATATTTGAATGAAACGCATCTGGAACTAGAACAAATGTGGGCGGGGCTTGATTTAGCCTGTTGGGAATTGATTGGATGGTTGTGGTTTGCTATTGGCTGATCTCATGTGAGTGACAGGTTGCCCCGCCCACATCATCAGAAGAGATTCAAGATTACCAGGAACATTATTTTAACATTACATTTATATTTTAAACGTGCAATATACCATCTGTCCCCCTGTAGTTACAAATTTTAGTTACATATTTGATCTCCAAGATGACATATTTTAACGTTTTTTCCTTGAAAAAAAATCTTTGTGCCTTAAAATATCTTGATTGTAACTCGACACTCTTGCCTCATTTAGTATGCGTGGTTCTATGAATATGCAAATGAGCCCCGCCTCCACTCACTCACTCACTCAGAGATCCACTGGTTGACGATCACACGTTGATCTGATTGGTTACAAGGTAGTTTGTGACGTCAGAAACACCAGCGATTTCAAAGCGTGTTTTTGAGACTGTCTTTGGTTCACTGCAGTTTTAAGGAGAAAATACTCAGCAATGCTGTCGACTTATGAATTTACACATGGTTTGTGTTAAAGCATATTAAAAACACCACATAGACACATAAACAACATTAACCCTTCGGAGTCTTGGGCTATTTTGGCCGTTTTTGAGTACTTTTATTTTTTTTAAATTTTGCAACATAAAAAAATGTTTACCATACCAATATGTGGTATAATTGTTTTCAGCACAACATCACCTATATGATCAGACAATTAGTTTTTCACTTTGATGTACTGTATCAACATACTGGACCCAAAATCACACAAAAAACACAAAATCCGAATAGAAAAATTATAGCTTTTCTACTACAAAAAACACAAACATGCTCAATGAAGCATTTTAAAAGGTTTAAAATGTAAACACAAGTTGTAAATGTCAACATATACAGGTACAATTCAGATATAATCAACCTATATACAAAAAAATATGATTTACAAAAAAAAGCGTGTGTAGCCATATGCTTTTTTTCTTTCTTTTTAGCTCATCCACTTTTTAAAACATGTTGTACACACAATTATACAGAGAGCTATATTTAAGGCCTTGCGTTCCCAGAGTATGAGGGTTCACAAATAGTGCAAATACAACATAAAAAATGTAAAATTGAGATAAAATTAAACTATATTCAGCAAAAAGCAGGTGTGGCAATAGGCGTTTTTTCTTTTCTTTTTTGCTTAGAAACTCTACAAAACACTTCATGTACAATTACACAGATAGCCACATTACAGGGCTTTCATTCCTTGAGTAAGAGGGGTTCCTCAATAGTGCAAATATACCATACAATAGGTAAAATTAACACAAAATCAAATTATACATACAACTATTTACAGCAAATATCAGGTGTTTTTTATTTTTATTTATTTTTATTTTTTTATCTGTGCCTCTCCTCAAAACAGTTTAGCTAAATCTACTCCTAAACTACCTAAACTATCTACACTACTCCTAAACTACTCTCAAAATCTACTCAAACTCTTCCAAAAACTAGCAATAATCTCTCTCTATATATATAACGTATATATGTCTATCTTTATCAACTCCGTAAATCCTCTGCCTTTCAATTTCGCTTGTTTGCTCAGTTTGCTCCTCCTCCATTCCCTCAAACGTGCAGCCTGAATAGCAGAGTCAGCAGATTCACACATTTTTCTCCGTTTTGTTTTATGACAAAAACCGACGAAGTTATTAGAATAAATGTAACGCCTGTCGCCACACATCTGGCGTTCTTTTACGAACGCTTCAGTATTTTTTTATATAAAGTTTAAATGATCATATCTCCGTTTTTACTTGGTCTATCAACACAAAACAAAAAGTAAAATAGAGTTTCAAGCCAGCACTTTCGACAGAAGTGGACGGCAGCGCTCAATGTGACTTTGTTTTTATGCTTCAACGTCTTAAACTGGTCATGTAACTTGATCACGCCGGCGTGATCGGCGACCCCGAAGAGTTAAACGCTGGATTCTCACCACAGGAGGACTTTAAATAAGTGCTGATTTCATTTAGTAGTTTTGTGTATTTGTCACAGTTTTATGTTTCAGTATTAATGCCTCAATATACTCGTGGCAAATTTTTTTTTCGAAGTTCAAAATACCTGAAAAGGTTCACTTAGTTTTAGCCTGATTTTGTTCAAAATGAGTTCATTCTTAAATTTTCCATGAAGTATATTGAGGCTTTGATGTGCTAGTATTGTGCTATTATTATTATTATCAGTGTAGACCTCAGCGCTGTGATATCTAAATGCTGGAGTTTCTCTAATGTCAAGTCATTTCTTTGTGTGTTTTAGGATGCGGTAGCCGGTTTACTCACGCTAACCGCCACTGTCCCAAACACCCGTACGCTAGACTGAAGCGCGAGGAGCCCACGGGCGGCCCGGGACAATCACAGGGAGCCGATAACAAGGCCGTGGCCGAATGGCTGACAAAGTGAGTAAAACATCAAGAAACACTTAATGAAAACTAGGGGTGCCGATAAACGCAATTATCTGTGCTATTATTGTGTAAAAACAGCTGATGATCAGCTGACCTGTCAATCAAAAGGGGGCGGAGATACGCACCAGAGCTCATGAATTCAGTAAGTGTGCGATATGAATGTTTTCTGTTTATTGGTAAACATGTTGATTACGGGTGGAGGGGAAAATTTATATAGCATAGTATCGCGATATTGTATCATAAACAGATGCAAGTGTTGATATTTTCAGGGATTGAATGTCATGTATTGCGCATGATTCATCCTAAGCTCTGTGTGTATATTGCTGCAAATAATAATAATTTAACATTTTTCTTTCAGACTGTAATTTTACATACCATGTATTCTTGCTTATAATATATAATACTGTAATAATTGGTCCATCCCCCAAAAATATTGAGAATATGTTAATTAGTTTTATTAAAATGTTTATGTATTTTTAGTGCTTCAACTTATTTCAGTTTATTGCCAAGGCAACGTTTCTCATTTTGGTTTAGTTTGTTTTTCAACTAATATTTATATATTTTTTCAATTAATGTTAACGCTTTAGTTTAGGGTCCAATTCTCACTATGAACTAGTTGCTTATTAAGCAGTAATGAAGAGTTTATTGAGGCAAAAGTCTCTACACCCTTGCCTCATTTAGTATGCGTGGTTCTATGAATATGCAAATGAGCCCCGCCTCCACTCACTCACTCAGAGATCCACTCGTTGACGATCACACGTTGATCTGATTGGTTACAAGGTAGTTTGTGACGTCAGAAACACCAGCGATTTCAAAGCGTGTTTTTGAGACTGTCTTTGGTTCACTGCAGTTTTAAGGAGAAAATACTCAGCAATGATGTCGACTTATGAATTTACACATGCTTTGTGTTAAAGCATATTAAAAACACCACTGGAATTTGCAATGCCAGTAAAATTTCCAACAAAAAATGCCCTTTTAGGTCATGATTATGAGATAAAAACTGACTTACTAAGTCAAAATTGGCAACATACTTGAAATAAAATACAATTGTGTCAATTTCAATTAATGCATTTTTTTTTAGATATTTAAATGTACATAAGCAGGTTAATAAGTGACTTTTCTGGCTGTACTTTTTAAGACTGTGCAATCCAATTTTTAATCTAAATTTTGTCTTAAATCTGAGGGACAAGTCATGTATTTTCTGTGGTAATGGACATTATGACGCACATGCTGCTGTCAATAGAGCTTAAAACGTGTGTTAAACCTGAAACAATCCTTCAACTTCATTGGAGGATTATTATTATTATCCTCTTTTGAAATCAGATTCATGAGGAATTTACACATGGTTTGTGTTAAAGCATATTAAAAACACCACATAGACATATAAACTACATTAAAAGCTGGATTTCCACCACAGGGGGACTTTAAAAACCCAAGAATTGTTTTGATTTTTGACTTTTCATTCAGTAGTTTTGTGTACGTCTTTGACACAGCTTTGTTTTATATTTCAGTATTAATCCCTCAATATATACTTGTGACAAAGTTCTTTTTGAAGGTTTAAAAATCCCTGAAAAGGTTCACTTTGTTTTGGCATGATTTTGATCAAATCAAATAAAAAGAAAATGTATAAAGCACATTTAAAATCAACCTTGTTTGGCCAAAGTGCTGTACATGAAAGAAAAACAGGAAGGAAAAAAATTTATAGAAAAATTGAAATAAAGATTAAGACAATGAGGACAAGAGTTGAACGCACGAGAAAAAAGATGAGTTTTAAGCATGGATTTGAATTCAGTTAATGTGGAAGCAGTTCTATCATGTAGTGGCCGGTTGTTCCACAACTTAGGCCAGCCCACGAGTTAGTTAGTTCAAAACGAGTTAGTCATTTAACGATAATAGTAACCCGGCCTTGTGCTTGTTTTGTCAGATACTGGCAGACGAGGGAACAGCGATCGCCCGCGCCGGAGAAAGGAAAGACCACTATCGAGGATCAGGAACAGCAGGATCCTCTAGACTTCCTTCCATCGGACGAAGGTGAAGAAGACGAGCAGGAGGACGAGAAGAACGCGGGAACGGCACGCCGGCGTCTCCAAGAGCAAAGAGAGCGTCTCCACGGGGCTCTCGCGCTCATCGAGCTAGCTAACAACCTCTCGGCCTGAGAATAACACCAGACGTGGACTTTCCTCGCGTTCGGGTCACATAAGCTACAAGCACCTTATTTTGCTTCCTATTGTACCTTTAGGCTGCTATGATGGTAGATGAATATCATTATGAAGAATGTCGTTTTGTTTTCTCCGCTTGTTAAGCAGGTGAGACGTTGTTTTTTGTTTCGTTGAGCACTTTGTGTAAATGAGTGTTTCTCTTTTTGGGTTTGTGGGTGGAGTTGTTGTGTATGTGACGTTATTTTTTTTAAAGGATTTTAGTGTGCGTGTGTGTGTTTTGAAACAGGGTGCGCTGATCGACCTGCTAAAGATGAAGACTTGTTTACGGAGGATCGCGTAGTTAATGGCTGGCTTTCATATATACGTAGACGTGCATTAGTCCGGTTCGCTTCCATCACTTTGGTCACGTTTAATCATGTATTTATTCTATTTAAAGCAGTGTTGAGCGCCACCTGCTGTCAGCCGTAGGCGATGAGGGCTCAGGCTTTGCAATAACGTCAAACTAACCAGCTTTAAAACGCATCTATGTGTCGTAAGGTACACGTTTATATGCTAGCGTATGGGTAAAAACCCTATAAACTGAAGCACTTACAATATTAATCTATTACTTTTTGTCTCACGTCAATAGCTCAACTATAGACACTTCCAAAGAGAGACGATCGAATGAGATTCTGGATGGGAAACAGCACTTATATCAGTGTCTTCGTAATCCGTAACACTACATTCTGTTCACGTGCTACATGCAATTTAGCAGTTCATGTTACGTTAATTTGGATTAATGCATTTGCAGATTTCATGCAGTTAAATTCAGCGTCTTTCCTCTTTATTTGGTGCGTTCGTGTGCGAAAACTGGAAGATGTTTCTGATCAAGTTAATTAGATATTTTTTTGGTTTTATATATGGCTTTTTGAGTTTTATTTGTCCATTTTATAACTGAAATAATATATCCCCCCACCCCAAAACTCTCAAAAAGCCGTGCATGATGTACCTTATAAAAGCGAAACGATCCCAGGCGATTACGTCACGACCGCAGAATGTAATCGAGTGTTTTGTTTTTGAGACGTTCTGTTCGCTGTGCTGAAAGGACTTTGTAAATTTGTACGCTGGCTTTTTTTTTTACCCATTAGCCGAACTTAGTGTTAGCACTTCAAGTCCTAATTAAATGATATAAATCGGTCTTGGTTGTCATGTTTTTTTTCTTTTATTTAAAAAAGGGTATAAAACATGGAACAGGTTTGTATGTTCATCAAGCAGCAAGTGATTTTCCTCTCAAAATGTAAATATTGCACTCAATAAAAAAGACTAAACATTGAGATGCAAACTATCAGGCTCTATCATGTGTTCTCGGGATGGTCGTCTGTGATGTGAATCGTTGTGTCTGGGGACGGTTTCACGTTTGCTTCAGAAGAGCTGCTGCTGAACGTGATGTAGGAGTACATCAGTCCGGCTGAGATGCTGAAACATGGAAACACTGGAGCGTTAGGAGACAGACGTCAGTGATGTGGTGGACATGTGACTTGAAGACGTTTCCTACCATATATTCAGGCCTATAAAGTTGGTCCATGAGAAGATATAGTCTCCACCAACAAACATGCCGATATACATCACAGCAACATTCTGAGGAAACAAGACGACTTATCAATATATGTGATTGATGAACTAGGGATGCACCAATATTAAAATTTTGGCCGATATAATTCTTTATATTTGAAAGCCGATAACCGATATATTGGCCGATAAATCTAAATCCACATTTTTTAAATATTTTTTGAGGGCCTGATTACAAAAACAAAAGTCTCACCATTCAATATATGTTCCAAACACATAATTATAATGTTCTTATTATAATTTTATGTAGCCGATATGACTGAACATTTTGGACTTAACCATATTTTCCTTTTTTTAAGTGATTTTAATCAAATTTCAAGCAATTCAAAACCATCATGTAGAACAGTGCGCATATGAAGAGTCTCAGCTGAAGGAAATAATACATTATTTATCAGCTTTAATATATCAGGCAAATTTTCGTATCAGACCGATATCGATATGGTGGCCGATATATCGTGCATCCCTAATGTAAACATTTTACATAAACTACCATTCAAAAGTTTGAAGATCATGATGATGATTTTGAAAAAGGTCTCATTTGCTCACTAAGGCTGATCAAAAATAATAAAAACAGTGAAATATTATTATAATGTGAAACTGCTGTTTTCTCTGTGAATATATAGTAAAGTGTAATTTATTCCTGTGATCAAAGCTGAATTTTCAGCATCATTACTCCAGTCCTCAGTGTCACATGATCCTTCAGAAATCACTATAATTTGATGATCAAGAAACATTTATGATTATTATCAATGATGAAAACAGTTTGTGGAAGCTGATTCTTTGATGAATAGAAAGTTAAAAATCTTTTGTAACATTATATATGTCTTTAATGTCACTTTTGATCAATTTAATGCATCCTTGATGAATAAAACTGACCCTAAACTTTTGAACAGTAGTGTACATTAAAATAATAAAAATACTGTGTATAATAAGTGAAGATACTTTAATTGCTCCAACGACTGTGGTTGTTAGTGCCGTGTTGTAAAAGCTGCAGAGGATGATAGAATACATCAAAATAAACCTGAAATGGGATAAAAGATTGTAGTTACTTATAAATATATATCATCCAATTATAAAAAAAGCATCAGAAACCAATGATAACTCACCCCATGATACAAGACAGTAAAAAATAAAATATGAATGTAAAAGACAGCCATCCTTCAAAGGCAAGGGCCTTAAAACAAGGAGAAAAATATGTTGAAATTCTCTAATCTGAATTCTTTTATCCTTCATGTTCTCACTCACCTTTTGTAAATCTCCAGTGTAAGCGCTCACCAGGACAGTTGGTATAATAATGATAAATGCATTATAAAACAGAACTCCATATTTCCCGAGGTCCTGGAATGACAGAAGTGTTTGCATTCAGGGTTTGGCTTTTGTAAAGTTTGCACTGCATGACGTTCAGGTGTTTTTTTAACCAAATCTTACAAATCAATCACTTTTATTTGATAAGAACGAGTCGCATTGATCTGTCAGTTCCAGCACATGCATGTATCAGATACACAGAGGTCAAAGCAATCGTTCTTGAGTTATAATCGCATTATTATTTACAGAAATATCCAGCGGTTGCTGATAACTGAAAGTACCTCCATTCCCAGTTTTTTCTTGGTGTAAACGCCACTGGCGGCCGTGAAGACGTCGTTCAGAAGAACAAAAGTGTAACCTTCCGCGTTAAAGGACAGATCCGAGCTGAAAATTCAATGCACGTTTATTTGTATAGCGCTTTTCACAATACACAGCAGTTTTACAGAAAGATGCATATTACAATTTTGATCTGATATCAGAAATTCAGAAATTTACATATACAAAATCACAGATAGCGAAAAATGTATGAATTTAAACAATGTAATAATTAAAGGCAGAAACATTGAAAACATGCGGTTTATTTACATGCACATCTGTCATGTATGAATGATTTGTGCGTGTTCTTCGACTATACCTCGCTGCGACCAAAGCGCCCAGAACTATCGCCAGAACACTGAACACCAGCGACGAAGGGAAGGTTTTTCTGCACAAACACACACAGTTTAAAGAAAAAATCATTTTAATTCATATAAAAAAAATATTATCATCATTAATTTTTAATTATAATCATCAAACACAGAAAAAAGCACACAAAAAACACATTAAAGAAAACAGCTCTTCTCATGGACCATAACAATAAAGAATACGTATCCGGACGTAACAAATCATTATATAATTCTGAACATTTGAATCATTAATATAATGATATTATAAATTATAATATTAATTATGATCATTAAACAGAAAAAAATGGTATGGTTTCAGGGACCATAACAATAAAGCCTATGTCTCTGGATGTAATAATATTAATATAATATTATAAATGAGAGTACATACCTCAGTATCCTTGATTCCATAATCATTGTGAGTAAAATGGTGAATTTTCTGAGCACGGTGAACATGGGTAAACTGAGGAACGCAAGAACATCAGCTTATTACATTTTACATTAAATGCTGTTACACTATGTAACTTTTTAGTTCAAAGTCAATGATTCTGAGTCAATACATCATCAATCATTATTCCAAAACCGATATGAACATTTTGGCCAATACCAATAACCGATAATTCTTTATATTTAAATGCCGATAACCGATATATTGGCTGATAAATCTAAATCAACATTTTTATATAATTTCTGAGAGCCTGATTACAAAAACAAAAGCCATGTCCTTAACACACACTTACAATGTTCTCATTATGATGTTGTGTTGACAGACTTGTGCTGCACTGGACTGTATTTTCCTTTTTTTTAAGTGATTTCAATCATATTTCAATCAATTCAAAACCATCATGTTGAACAGTGTGCAGCTGAAGGAAATAATACATTGTTTATCGGCTTAAATATATCGGCCCGATAACGATAACATTACAAATGAACATACATCCGCCTATCGTGAATCTCTGAGAAATACAACTGTTCATGTTAGTTAATGTCAGTTCAGGTTCATTTAATAATGATAGTACAACTTTAGATTTTAATAATGTATTACAAAATTAATTAACACATAACTAAGATTAATAAATGCTTTGACAGTATATTTCATTGTTAGTAAATGCTGTATACTAATGTTAACAAATGGAACCTTGTTCTTTTTATTTCTTATTTATTTACCTCAGTTTCTTTGTTCCTCCCAGTCCGGTCACATGATTGCCCACGTACAGCAATGGCAAAGGAAAAATCTATATAAAAATAATATTATCAATAAGCAAAGCCGTATAATAAGTGTGATTAAAAACAAAATGACACACATTACATTACCTTTCCAGGGATACTTTTGTCAAAGTCCTGAAAATGGACCACTTTGTTCATTTTGGCAACAAACAGAATGATGATTGTTGCTGTCATCTATGACAAAATAAAAACAAAATAAAAACTGATAGATTTCGTGTGTTGTTAATGAATAACATTTGATTTTTGTTTTTAAAATGTTTCTCACCTGCCCAATTCCAAGAAACATAAATGAGGGAAACCTACCATTTACAATAACACACATCATAATGAATTAATTAATCATACTATTATTATGTATGAAAAACATATATAAACATGAACATGCACTATGAAAGCCGGCACTTACTTGTACTGGGTTAAAATACATTTATTCACCACGATGATGAAAAACGAACAACAGGCGTAAAACAAGGCGGAGAAAAACTTCATGAATTTAGTGTGTTTAATATCGTCGTTTAACGTCATCTTTCTTTCGGTTTCTTTAGTCTCCATTAATCCTCATAGTTTTCTCTTCCTTCGGCGGTCTGGAGATTAACATGTTGTTCTTAGTGACCTAAACCCGAAGGGTAAACACACTAAACGGGTTATTTGATCACTCGTCATGATGTAAGAGGAGGTTCAGGAACGTTGTCAGTTAATGATTGAACGACAATGAAGAACGAGTCGACAGGTCTAGTAGAATGACTAACATCTAATATGACAGGGGGCGTGGTCTCAGAGAGGGCGGGGTTTAGTGGAGCGGAAACGGTCTGTGTAGAGATTTTTCTCTCTGTGGCTCTGGGTCTGTGGTTTGTGGAAGCCCGCCCTTTCACAAACTGTGATGACGCAGTTTTAACGGTCATCATCAACATCGTAAATCATCATGTAATCAACATTGTAAATACAAAAAGTTGTATATATGTGTGTGTGTGTGTGTGTGTGTGTGTGTGTGTGTGTGTGTGTGTGTGTGTGTGTGTGTGTGTGTGTGTGTGTGTGTGTGTGTGTGTGTGTGTGTGTGTTTGCTTTTAAATGTATGTAGCCTACATTTATAACAGTATATTTTTTATTATATAACCTTTGCATCAAATTACAATAAACTAGTTAACGCTGTGGGAGTGGCGGTGTAAAGTTGACATCTTTCTCTCTTCAGACTGCCTGCCATTATTAATCTTTCGTTACTAATCTCTTTTTCCTCTTTTTGAAAGTTGTGGAAACACTATTGTGGAGTTTTACTTTTGCTATTTGAGCAAATGGGAACACAAGAAATATATTTAATGTAGTCTCTCATTCAGTTTCTGAGAAACCAATGTGAAAGAAATCAAGTTTTGGTAAATCTTATTTTATAAAATATAGATTATAAAATAAGTAACAGTCAAAACTGAGGTAAAAAGTCGACCTTGTATGTCATAATTTTGAATTTTCACGTCATAATTGTGACTTTTAATTACATAATTTTGACTTATGTCGATTATGATTTACAAAAGAGAAAGAAAAAATTAATTTGGCAGAAATTCCATAATGAATTGGATACGTTCAAATAATAATTGTCCTATTTTACATTAACATTGAGTGTAAATTCGGTGGCTATTGTTTAATAATAATTAAATAATAATATTTTTTATACATATAAAAGTAGTGTTTGCTGCAGCTGAAATAAAATTGGCCTGTTCCTGATTCCGCCACTAGATGGCAGCGGTTGCCGCGAAATCGACGTCATTCCCTTGTGAGCCACAGTATGTGCTGTTTAGTGTTCACTATATAGGGAATAGTGAACGAGTAATGATTGCAGGCAAGCATCAGTCTCTAGGTTGAGCTTTTTCTCAAACTGTCCATACTAACAACATCACTATGTTGTTCAAAAAAGCTGCGTGAAATAATATTTTGTAAACGAGTGTCATAGATCACGTGACTCTCAATTTCAGCTGCTGTTTGGAACATTTCGAAAGTACACGAGATTTTGAACAAACCAAAAATGTGTTCAATGAATGAAAACGAGAGATTATAGAGAGAAGATCTGACAGACAGACAGACAGACAGAAGCTGATCCACAACAACCGCTAAAAACTCCAGAGGCCTGTTACACAAAGCTGGTTTCAGTTGCTAACCAGGTAAACTCGAGATTAGTTTGACCAAACTCTGGTTTTTCGGGCTCAAGAAGGTGGATTGGTTTCGGATAACCTGCTCCAGAACAGGTTTTATTCTGAATCAGAGATTCGTAGGCCAAAACTGGACCAGTGACGTGTATCTGATGCACTAAAGCCACGCCCCCCTTTATCTCTCGCTACAAATTAAAGCAGTTTATAGTGAAAAAAACTTTCACTACATTGGTTTCGGATAACCTGCTCCAGAACAGGTTTTATTCTGGGTCAGAGATTCAAAGGCCAAAACTGGACCAATCAGTACAGTGACGTGTATCTGATAATAAAGCCACGCCCCTTTATCTCTCGCTCAAATTAAAGCAGTTTAGTGAAAAAACTTAAGAGACAAAATTGTTATTATTATTTATATTATATGAATTATAATTAGCCTACTTTTAATTCATATAATACAGTCATATAATTAGTATAGCCTATTAATTGACAAGTAAGCTAATATTAAACTTGGTTTTAATATAACACGCTACATTCATATATAGACCTAATGTTTTTAACGTGTATTCATTTGTCCTCTTTGTGAACCTATACTTATTAGGCCTATTTTCTAACATCATGCATTGATATAGTCAGATATTTGCTGTCAGCTGCTTCTCAAACGTGTGAGAGTTTATTCCTGCGCCTACGTTTTTAATTTTATAGTTATATTCATGAATATAAGTGAATGGCGTCTCCGTGTCTCCGCGTTCAGGTGCACGCGCTTAACAGTTAAAGGAATAGTTCACTTAAAAATGTAAATTCTGTCATTTACTCAAACTCAAGTTGTTTCAACCCTACTGAACAGATATTTTGAAGAATGTTGTTGGACCCCATTTGACTTTCTTATAATTTTTTTCCTACTATAGACCTTATGTAGCAACGCCTCTTTTCAGCGCTGAGCTCGTTGTCTTTTGACTTCCGGTCTGTATTTTCACAGCGATCTTGCGTAGTTATGAATGAACGGCTCGTTAAAAAAAAATCCAAGGTCCATTTGTTAAGACATATGCTTTACAATGCTTATGATAAACATTACAATACTCATGATAACTTTCGTTAACTCTACAATAAGTAAATCAACTTCACCAGCTAATTACTGCTGGACAGCGATGCCATAGAAATATTCAGAGCGAACGCAAAACCGGAAGTTCAAAGACAATATTCTAAAGATGGCGGCGCCCTCGTTTCTCTGGTGCATAAGGTCTATAGAAGTCAATGGGGTCCATCAACTGTCTGGTTACCGACATTCTTCAGATTATCTTCTTTTGTGTTCAGCAGAAGAAATAAATTCATAGAGTAGCCTAAATGATGACAGAATTTTCATCTCTATGAATTGATTGATTTATTGATTGATTGATTATTGTTTCTTTAGTTCTTTATTTATTGATTTATGGATTCTTTATTTTTTGTTTATTTCTTTCTTTATTTTTTGACTTATTGATTGATTATTTATTGTTTATTTATTTATTGACTGATTGATTATTTATTGTTTATCTATTTGTTTATTTATTAACTTATTGATTGATTGATTATTTATTATTTATTTATCGACTGATTGATTGATCATTTATATATTTCTTTATTTATTAACTCATTGATTGATCGATTGATTATTGTTTATGTAATTCTTTATTTAGTGACTGATTGATTATTTGTCTTTTTTTATTGACATGAACTTATTGATTGATATTTATTGACTTATTGATTGATTATTTATTGTTTATTTATTAATTGATTGATTGTTTATTTATTTATTGACTTTTTGATTGATTATTTATTGTTTATTTATTTATTGGCATTAACTTATTGATATTTATTGACTTATTTATTTCTTTATTGACTTAATGATTGATTATTGTTTATTTATTTACTGGCATTAACTTATTGATTGATATTTATTGACTTATTTATTTATTAATTGATTATTTATTGTTTGTTTATTTATTGACTTATTGATTATTTATTGACTGATTTATTTAGGCTATTTATCAACTTATTGATTGAGTGTTTATTCATTTATTTATTGACTGTTTGCAATACTTTCCTAATCAAATCGGGTAAAATTATCATCCGACTCATCATTTCTTTTACATCATGGAACCATTTCACTGCGGTGAAACATTAAAAAACTGTTAAGAAAAAAATATTTTATTTCATTAAAAAAGAAGATCATACAAAGAATATATACAGTATGTTGTAGTTAATAATGTCTGGAACTATCCATGACTCCTGGATTATAGAGATGATTCAAGCCCGCTTGGGTTTGCGATTCTTCTTGATCTTCTCCAAGTGTTTCCTCAGTTTGGGATGAGCACAGATCTTTTTGTTTCCGATGTATAATCTGGAGAGCAGGAGACACAGTAAATACTGGAGCACATGATTCATACGTGTTTGTGCTCGTTTAACTCATCTTTCCCTCGGGTCATTTTGACCCGAAACTCATTTAAAAAAATCAAATTAAACATTTGAGTGTTTCTTTTGAGTTTCATTTGAGTCCAAGACCCCGGGACTGTTGTCGCACTTGAACCACGAATATAAACACACTCAAAAAAATAAATTTTGCCTCTTTTAATTAATTAAAATAAGCAAAAGTAACACGGTTGTTTAATATTTTGTCACAACTTAATTTAATTGTGTTCAATCAACCTAATATATTTAAAACAGAAGTTTACTTAATTAATTTGTGTGAAAACTACCTGAATTATTTTTGTTGACAACTATCTTGGCAGTGGATCTGTAGCTCCCAGCATGCTTTGCAAGGGACTGCATTAGGAGGGTAAATTTAGGGATTAAAATGTTATTTTATGTGTTTTCCAGTAAATGGCAAGATGTTGTTAGTTGATGTTAGTATTTAATGTTCAGTTATGCAAGAAACTTAGAGGACTTTATGTAATGTTTTTGAATTTTGTGGTTACCATTATGCAGAAGAGTGACGACTGTGTTTAGGGTGTGCGAACTCATATACACATTAAACCTCACTTGCAGACTTACAGAAGTCTTATCTATAAATAGTATATAAATTGTTGTTCTGATTAAATTGAATGCTAGTGACCACTAGCCTGGTTCTACCAGACTCTCGTACATTTCATTTGTACAGAGAATCTGGCACCGCCCCATTGACAAGCGTTATCTTCCTTGTATAGACGGTTATTCTATTGAAGTCTAAAACTATTGGATCTGCCTAGAGTCACTCTATAATCTGCCATAACCAATCGCTGACGTTTGGTCGTGACGTATGTCTTTTCCCCAACCCCGTGGGAGGATGGCCATAAACACAAAACTAAGCAAATATTGTTCTTGCTCCGGCTTTAACTTCTTGATATTCGGCAGCGTTGCCACAACGGACCGAATGGCTTCGCTCGCACTTTTCTTATTTTGAACTACAACTCAAAATAACGCACGAGTCGACATCAACGTCATCGTTCTCAGCCACTCCCTCTGTTCGCTGATTGGCCCGGTAAAAAATTGATCGGAGAAAACCAAAGTCTACAACGCAATCCCAGACGTAGTACTGAAGGAAAATGAAATTGAGCGGAAGTGTGTAGGAGGGCGGAGCCAGGCTAAGTGGCTACTATCATTGGAAATACTATAGAGCCAAACTAGCTAAAATTATAATGTTGTTGATTTTAGGCAGGACAAAAATTAAATCTAGGTTACTTGACAAAAACTTTATCTAGTAGCAATGACACAATTATTTTAGTAGTCTTGACCAAATTAATTTAAGTTCATACAGCAAGATTACAACAAATCATTTCAAACAAATTCGATTTTGTTGGATAAATATAATTCAATTTCGTGGAAAAGCGTTCCTTAATTTAATTAAGTTGGTTCAACAGATTATTTTTTTGAGTGCAGTTTTGTGTTTAAAAAATTAAAAAGTAACAATTTGAGCCCCTTAGGAATGAATGGAATGCGAGGAATGCTTCAGTACACATAGAAAAACCTAAAAATAATAAAACTTTGCCAAAAAAAAAAAAGTATAATGTCTACATGTGTGTCTGAATGCATTTGCGCACTGAAGAGAAACTGACTTTAGGACCCAGAGGAACATTTACTCCATATAGAGATATAAGCCCATCTAGAGTCATGAAATATCATCTTATACTATTTATTTATTTTCCACAAGAGGTCTGCAAAGACACACAATGTAAGATATTTTGAGCTAAATTAAAAGGGTTTAACATGAAATTGTGTTATTTTTTAATTTAAGTTGAAAGAATGTGAGGAATGTGCTTAAATACTGTTTATTTATTATGTATTGGTCAAATCTAGTAATTTAAAGGTAAATTTAAAAAGAATGCATTTAAAAATAGAAAAAAATTGTATAAAAATTAAATAAAATAAGCTTTCTGGACAAAAAAAAAATTAAGTAGGACTATAAGTTGAGGACTTGGGGTGATTTTGAAGAAAAGTGGAGTGAAGGATAAACACTCACATCAGTGCATCAATCTCACAGCGGCCAGATCTGCTCTGTGTCTCGTATTTCCTGACATTACGAATCATCGGCCATGGGATTTTCTTGGAAACAGCCAGACAGCATGTGGGAATGGCATTGGTACCCGCTGGAACAAAAAGCAGGATCTTCTATTGAATATCTGTGTTCAATATAAAACCCTGTTGCAACAAAGACCTCCTGTACGATGTTTTTCAGCTCAGAAAACAAGAATGAGAAACACAGACACGTTTTTAATTATAGAGGGCATGTTTTATATTCTCTGCGCCAGAGCGATGCATGTTACGACGCATTTTACTGTGTATTTATGACATACAGAAGCTTAATAACTATATGTACTAAAGCCTTTCATTCACAGTAGAGCATCATGTCCTCGATTCCCAGGATATGCATGAGCTTAATGAAAGACTCGTGCACAATGCTTTGCATTAATGCACGTTACTTTGGATAAAAGCAACAAATGCATAAATGTGAATGTAGTAAACTGCAAAATAGAAGTCAGAATTACATATTACAAGAGAGCAGAAAGAGGAAAAATCAAGTGTTTTATTTTTGCCTAGTATTTTTGTCTTGTTTTCCAGCACAAATAGCCTATCTAAACATGCTTAAATCAAGAAGCAAAATTACTGAAGATATTAAGTCTGAAAAAAGAATCAAAATGAAGGGATTTTTTACTTAAATAAAGAACAAATATCTGACCATGAAATCAGAAAAATAAACTTAATTCAAATGGAAAATGCGTTTTTACCCGATTGCCAGAAAAAAAATGCATTGCATTAATGTACGTCATTTTGCATTAAAGCAACAAATACATAACTATGTAATAATCTGCACTAAACATTTAATAGAAGTCAGAATTATACGTATAACAAGAGAGCAGAAAGAGGGGAAAAAATCAATGTTGTTGGTTTTTCTTACGTTTTTTTCCTCAGTGTTTCCGTCTCGTTTTCCAGCACAAATATCGAAACATTCTTAAATCAAGATACATTTACTGGAGAAGCTGAATGACTGAAGATATTAAGACATTAATATTAAGACATTAAAGATATTAATTAAAAATGAAGTGAGTTTATACAAATATCTGCCAATGGAGTCAGAAAAATAATCTTAATTCAGACTCAGAGGGAATTTTTTTTGACCCTATCGACAGACATTTTGCACAAACTTTCTTCACTTTGATCAGTTTTTCATTAAACAAGACTTTTTGTTTTGCTGCTTCTCCAGCCTAAATGTATCTTGATTTCAGAATATTTAGATATCTGTGCTGGAAAACGAGACAGAAACACTGAGGAAGAGCATCATGTTGTGTCTAATATTGACTGTTCTGACCTTCGGTGAGGAGGATGATGGCGACACACATGAGCAGGAGGAGGGAAGATGATTTCAGCTCCATCGTTGAAACAAGAATGACAGTGAATGAAGACAGAAAGATCATTTTAAACACACAAATTACGCAAATCCTGTTCCCGCCCTCATCACCTGGCCTGTCTGAACTCATAAATCACACCAAAGAAAATATCTTTTATATGAAACATTCCCCTGCAGCACATCATCATTTCCAGCTGAGGTTGGTTTTATTGATCTGGATTTGCTGCAGGTGATGCGTGACATGAGCACATAAAGGTAAATTATGCGTGATGAGGAGTTTCTCAGGTGTGTGTTGATTGTTGATTTCATTACGGACAGTTGTAATGCGTGTCTTATGGGTGTGTCGCAGTAATTGTGCTGTCTATGTTCAAGCTTGTCTGTTTTATGCAACTTTCTCTTTTAATATTGTTTCACTTTTTACCTTCCAAGAAATCCTGCTCTTTAGAATGTGAAAGTCATATCCAAAACTTAATTATTATTATTATTTTTTTTTTTTTTTTATCAAAAAGCTTGGCCATGGAATAGACGTCCTCTTAAAAGATGCACTCAAAATAAATGTGAGAAAATACATCTGGACGAAATATGTGCCGGTCAGAATTATTTGCCCTCTTTGTAATAAAAAATATGGCTGTAAAAAAACTTAATCTGCATTGTTATTCCTTTTGATGAGTTTATTAAAACAAATAGCAAAATTCTAACCTTGAAGTAAAATAATTGAAAGTGTGTGTGTGTGTGTGTGTGTGTGTGTGTGTGTGTGTGTGTGTGTGTGTGTGTGTGTGTGTGTGTGTGTGTGTGTGTGTGTGTGTGTGTGTGTGTTTTGGGGGGGAAATCACATTATGAAATAAAAGTGTTTTTTTCCCAAAACAATTATATTCCCCCTTTTATTACATACTTTTGGCAACCTCCATTTTTCCAAGATAACAGCTCCGAGTTTCTCCTATAATGCCGGATGAGTTTGGAGTTTCATCTTTGTTTTGATTTTGATGTTTGTTTTTGGATCACTGTCCTTCTCACAGGCGTAACTCTCGGAAAGCAGGGCGCGCGGAGGCTTACGGGCCCGGACCAATCAGGGGCCCGAGTGACTGGAAGATATTGATTGACAGCCGGGGCGCCCTATCGCATTTTACTATTTTAGTCCGATCGCTTTTTACTTTATCGCGAATTTATTTGAATAAATAATGACAACAACATATATTACTGAACATTAAATACATGTGTGAAACGAACAATGGTGGATTTGGGTGTAATGTGTTTCGAATTGGAACAAATTAAAGGCAGGGTAGGTAGAAATCCCCAAAATTACTTTTTTCCAAATTTGTTTAAACTGTCTTTATATATCAATGCATAATTAAAACGTAAGTACTCTGGAAAAGAAATTATAAAATTCGAGTGTATGTAGTCCTCTCAGGACTGCAATAAACACAGCTCATTATTCCATTCGGGACCAAAAAAATGATTGGCTGGGGCGACTGTCACTCTCCCTCGCTACCATGGATACCACCTCTGCTGATACAGGAGCAGCCCAAATGCGCGCACCCGTTTGAAGAGGCACGGAAGCTAGTAATAACAATTATGGCAGAGAAAGAACAGTCAAAATTCTCAGTACCTGCATATAGAGGCAGCGAAGTCAAACAAGTTAAAAAAAGGTAGACAGTATTTGAAAAGGTTATGAACAAAAAGTCTTTGGATAAATTAAGAAATCATATGAGAGTCAATATCGGCGGGCTTTCCAGCGGTGGCGACAACTGAGGGATCTCAAGGGGCTGAAAAGTGACTCCATGATGGCTTTATTTCTGCTGGACAGGTAATCTTGCTGTTTTCATTTTGATAAAACTTTCAGAACAGCCAGAACGTGAAAAAACTGCCTAAACTTTGTTCATATGTTCACCGTGAACTCTACCTGGTCCGTTTTTTCACGTTTGGTTTGTTGTTATATGCTTACAGTGTTGTGCCTGAACACGTTCATTGAACGATAGTTCAAGGAAAAAAGTATTTTTGGGGATTTCTACCTACCCTGCCTTTAAAGGTGCAGTGTGTGATTTTTAGCGACATCTAGCGGTTCGGTTGCGAGTTACACTGAGGGCTCAGCCCACTGCTCACCCCTCCCTTTCGAAGAAGCTACGGTGGCTAAAACTGGACAAACATCGTCGTCTGACACAGCAGAGAATAGCCAGAGTAAGCCAAGAGTGTGTAACTGTTTCTGCAGTCCATTATAAACCACATCATGGATAAAGTTTACAAAGCCATAGTCAGATGAGGATCATGGGTCTTAATATATAATATAATAATAGTAATCAGCTGATTGTCTCACAAACGTAACCAGCACATTTCCCCCCACATAGCAAACCCATAATACAGCGAGGGAAAAGAACCACATGAAACTATGCAACTATATATTTTATCTAACAGGAAAATAAACGTTTAGCTGACTAATATGAGCTGTTACTGTGGCTGAGCTGGTTAAAGCGTTAAGCCTTGTTTAAACTCGACGCGTCCGCATGAGCCCAAAGGTGCGTGCGGCAAAAATGGCATGATTGTAACAGCGCGCGCGCCTCCGCATCCCCTAGACACCATTTACTACACACAATAGGCTTTTTTTCTTCGATTTTGAAAACTCTTCGCGATCGACTTAAAATGCTTCCAAGATCGACGGGTTGGTGATTCCTGTAACTGTTTTACGGTCAATGACAAGAGTACTAATCAGCTGTCTCACGAACGTAACCAGCACATTTATCCCCACATAGCAAAGCCATAACACAGCGAGGGAGAAGAACTAAGTTACATGAAACAATCCAACTACATATTTTACACCACTGACAAGGGAAAAGTCACTACTCACGGTGTTTATGGCTAGCTTCTAGCTTTCTGCGGCTTCTCTTTCAAGGTAGTGACGAAACGCGCTCTGTAACGCTGTTTGTTCGCTGTTGGCTACGGTAGAAACATGACGTCACAATATGTCGACCTTCATAGAAGGGGATTTCCGCGTCTATGTAGATATAAACGCCTCATTCTAAGGTAATAAAAACATTACGGTTTATTAGGTAAGTTCTTTATACACCACTGAACACATAGTTATGGATGTCATATTGCATTTCTGTTAATAGATACTCAATTTTTTTACACATTGCACCTTTAACATGCACATTGCCTGCAAAACAGTAAAAATATTGAACTCTAAGACGGATCAATATCACAATATCGATATGGAGTCGTCGTCAAATAACAAACACAAAAGTGGCTTTCAAAAGCGAAAACGAAAAGAGGAATTTGAGAAATTAATGAGTAAATTACCAAAAATAGGAAGGAAGCTTAATCGCCAACTTCGCACAGAGGAAAGCCCGGGAAATGCAGCTATAATTTAAGTGAGCATCTTTTTTATGTATTTGGACCCAGGCCTATGTGTGTGTGTCATAGCAGTGAGTAACAGTGTGTTATGGTGCGCCGTCACCAGCAGTTTTTCTTCATGTGTTATGGTGCGCTGCATTCACCAGTGTTTGTTTGTTTGTTTGTTTGTTGTCGTAGGCTATACTCCTGTCATCTCATCTCTTATATGCTGTGTCTCTATGATCCTGTCCTCTTCATGCTAGCTTACTCGTGCACATTGTGTCATCGCGTGCTGTAGTAGGGGCCGTCTCGATAATCCTGCGTAAGGGCCCGGTGTTGGCTCGTTACGCCACTGGTCAGGTTGGAAGATCCAAACATGGCCCGTTATAGGATTTCTAGCAGAGGTTGTCAGGTTTTGATTTTTTTTATCAGTTGGTATTTGATCGAATCCAAGATGGCGTGTGTCTGAACAAGATGTCCAGGACCTCTGGCAGAAAGTTAGGCCCACAGTATTAAAGATACAGCAGAGTATTTCCTTTTACACATGGGGTACTTTTTATCCCTGTATGAACCAAACCCATATTTAGTGTTTGCTGCCCAAAATATATATATTTTTGTTTAATCCACAATGCAGTAATTGAGTGTACAACCTATACGCTCAACGGCTAGAAAATACCCATAATGCACTGTGATGGTCGCACTTAATGAATTCCCCCGTCTCACCAGAAGATGGCGCTGAAGCTGAATATATTTATTTATTCATATTCTGTATTTAAAATATGTGTAGAAAGTTTGTATATGTTGGTATGAGTCATTTATCACATCGAATGTAAATGACTAAGTTAATCCGAACATTAGATAACTGCCAGCCGATGCATTCTGATTGGATGTGACGACAGACACAGTACGGTGGCTTGTAATAAACAAACTGCATAATCATTCAACCAAACGGCCTACAGTATATGTGTGTTTACAGTGGAACAAAAGACTATCTTGTCAAGTTGAAATAGGCTGCATTTGTTTAGCTTTAATTCTTGCATGCTTCTTTCATTTAGAGTCTTTTTCATTAGTATGCAACACTTTTTGTCCTTTTCTGATGTTTGTGGTACAACATTTGAATGAATTTGATTTTTTATCTTTATTTTAAAGTCATTAAAGCATAAAGTCAAGCATCCTGTGCACTTGATTTATGTTTAGGCCATAAAAGAGTTTCAAACCTGCTTGTCAGGATCTGCCAAAGACAGTTAGAGGATCAACAGGAGCTTCCAGAAACGCCCGGAGGCTGGTTTCAAGATGTTAAATGTTGAGATATTTGTATTATAATCATACAAAGGCTGTAATGAGTCATGTCACTTTTGGGACAATAAACTCAACCCAAAGTGCTGAAGATAACAAGATTAAGAGAACTGCGAAGACAAACGAGCAAACCAGATTCACGTTCACATCCGTTTACTACATACAGTATTTAAAAGTTGAGCAACACGTGTGAATGAGTTACAGACACAGATCACGATCAGAAGGGCTTCTGTCTCCTCGAGGCCAGATTCAACAGATGGAGGAGCATTTCTCCTGAAACACTCTTCAGTCCAACGCTGTCTTCAGCCGGAAGAAACCTGACGTCTTCAGAACATTCTGGATCCAGAGAACATCCCTCTGCCGGATTAAAAACACGCATTAGCTTTATCTGTCCGAGAATCTGTGGTGTGGGTCTGTATAACGGCCCTATAATACACACGCTTTTCATTTAAACGTCCTGCCCCACTTACCCTTTTCTCGGGTCATTTTGACCCGGAAAATAATTTTGAAAATGTTGTAATCATCAGAGGAGTCCAAGACCACACTTGAACCAGGAATACAAAATTATTTTTATTATAACGGATTCGAGGAGTTTTGTGGTTGAAATTTTAAAAATTTACAAATCCTTCCCTCAATTAGAGCCCCTTAGGAATGAGTGGAATGCTTCAGTAACTACAAATGCTAAAACTTTACCAAAATCTTTTTTTTTTTTTTACAATGTCTACATGTGTATCTGAATGCATTCTGAAAAGAAACTGACTTTAAGACCCAGAGGAACAGCTCATTTACTTCATATTGAGATATAAGCACATCTAGAGCCATGAAATATCACGTTATATTATTTATTTATTTTCCACAAGAGGTCACAGTGTTGCCAACTTAGCAATTTTGTTGATAGATTTAGCAACTTTTTAGACTACCCTAGCAACTTTTTTTTCAAAAAGCACCTTGCAACAAATTTAGCAATTTTTAAAATTTATTTGGCAACTTTTTTAGCAACTTTTGGAAACTGACTCTAATCCAAACAACACGCCGTACAAGCTAGCGAAATAGACTTGAGCGGTTCATTCATAATTCCTTAAGATCGCTGTGGAAATGTGGAAATCGCTGTGAAAACCGGAAGACAAAATACAATGAGCGAAGGGGCGGGGCTATAAGGTCTATGTGAGTAATTTTATTTGGTGCTTTTTGTGCATTCACTCGCTTGAAGCGAATTCGCGTCTGACGCCCGAATTGGTGTCTGTTCGCGGCGCGTTAACCAATCAGGAGCCTGCTTGCTGCTGTCACGTGGTGAAGTGCCATGATAAACGCAGCTGGGATAGATCGCCTGTAGTTGGTGCCCTGGAGGGTGATCCTCGCTCCGATGCGGGACAACTGGTTATCAAACTGGGCGCGGGCCAGGCGGAAGTACGCCGTCATCCAGGCGCAGCTCCTGGAGCAAGTGGCTAAACCAAACTCGCCAAACTGGGCACGGCGACGATGAACCCTATGCCGCTGTTCTGCTCTCCAGAGTAAATACAGATCAGTGACTCTCGATGAATGCTCGATCAACATCAGCCATCTTGCAAACAGACAATCGCCGCCTAGCACTCGCTCTTCCCACAAGAAGCGAATTTCGCCTTGAACGCGTTTAATTCGCTTCAAACACTCGCTTTATACAGGCGTCTATTTCGCTTTAAACACTCGCTTTATACGCGCGTCTATTTCGCTTAGAGGAACAGCTCATTTACTTCATATTGAGATATAAGCCCATCTAGAGCCATGAAATATCATGTTATATTATTTATTTATTTTCCCCAAGAGGTCACAGTGTTGCCAACTTAGCAATTTTGTTGATAGATTTAGCAACTTTTTAGACTACCCTAGCAACTTTTTTTTTCAAAAAGCACCTTTATACGTGCGTCTATTTCGCTTCAAACGCTCGCTTTATACGTGCGTCTATTTCGCTTTAAACACTCGCTTTATACAGGCGTCTATTTCGCTTCAAACGCCCACTTTATACGTGCGTCTATTTCGCTTTAAACACTCGCTTTATACAGGCGTCTATTTCGCTTCAAACGCCCGCTTTATACGCGCGTCTATTTCGCTTCAAACGCACGCTTTATACGCGCGTCTATTTCGCTTCAAACGCTCGCTTTATACAGGCGTCTATTTCGCTTCAAACGCTCGCTTTATACAGGCGTCTATTTCGCTTCAAACGCCCGCTTTATACGCGCGTCTATTTCGCTTTAAACACTCGCTTTATACAGGCGTCTATTTCGCTTTAAACACTCGCTTTATACGCGCGTCTATTTCGCTTTAAACACTCGCTTTATACAGGCGTCTATTTCGCTTTAAACACTCGCTTTATACGCGCGTCTATTTCGCTTCAAACGCTCGCTTTATACAGGCGTCTATTTCGCTTCAAACGCTCGCTTTATACGCGCGTCTATTTCGCTTCAAACGCCCGCTTTATACGTGCGTCTATTTCGCTTTAAATACTCGCTTTATACGCGCGTCTATTTCGCTTTAAACACTCGCTTTATACAGGCGTCTATTTCGCTTCAAACGCCCGCTTTATACAGGCGTCTATTTCGCTTCAAACGCTCGCTTTATACAGGCGTCTATTTCGCTTTAAACACTCGCTTTATACAGGCGTCTATTTCGCTTTAAACACTCGCTTTATACGCGCGTCTATTTCGCTTTAAACACTCGCTTTATACGCGCGTCTATTTCGCTTCAAACGCTCGCTTTATACGCGCGTCTATTTCGCTTCAAACGCCCGCTTTATACAGGCGTCTATTTCGCTTCAAACGCTCGCTTTATACAGGCGTCTATTTCGCTTCAAACGCCCGCTTTATACGCGCGTCTATTTCGCTTTAAACACTCGCTTTATACAGGCGTCTATTTCGCTTTAAACACTCGCTTTATACGCGCGTCTATTTCGCTTTAAACACTCGCTTTATACAGGCGTCTATTTCGCTTTAAACACTCGCTTTATACGCGCGTCTATTTCGCTTCAAACGCTCGCTTTATACAGGCGTCTATTTCGCTTCAAACGCTCGCTTTATACGCGCGTCTATTTCGCTTTAAACACTCGCTTTATACGCGCGTCTATTTCGCTTCAAACGCTCGCTTTATACAGGCGTCTATTTCGCTTCAAATGCTCGCTTTATACGCGCGTCTATTTCGCTTCAAACGCTCGCTTTATACAGGCGTCTATTTCGCTTCAAACGCCCGCTTTATACGTGCGTCTATTTCGCTTTAAACACTCGCTTTATACAGGCGTCTATTTCGCTTCAAACGCCCGCTTTATACGCGCGTCTATTTCGCTTCAAACGCCCGCTTTATACGCGCGTCTATTTCGCTTCAAACGCCCGCTTTATACGCGCGTCTATTTCGCTTCAAACGCTCGCTTTATACGCGCGTCTATTTCGCTTCAAACGCTCGCTTTATACGCGCGTCTATTTCGCTTCAAACACCCGCTTTATACAGGCGTCTATTTCGCTTCAAACGCCCGCTTTATACGCGCGTCTATTTCGCTTCAAACGCTCGCTTTATACGCTCGTCTATTTCGCTTCAAACACCCGCTTTATACGCGCGTCTATTTCGCTTCAAACGCCCGCTTTATACGCGCGTCTATTTCGCTTCAAACACCCGCTTTATACGCGCGTCGATTTCGCTTCAAACGCCCGCTTTATACGCGCGTCTATTTCGCTTCAAACGCTCGCTTTATACGTGCGTCTATTTCGCTTCAAACACCCGCTTTATACAGGCGTCTATTTCGCTTCAAACGCCCGCTTTATACGCGCGTCTATTTCGCTTCAAACGCTCGCTTTATACGCTCGTCTATTTCGCTTCAAACACCCGCTTTATACAGGCGTCTATTTCGCTTCAAACGCCCGCTTTATACGCGCGTCTATTTCGCTTCAAACGCTCGCTTTATACGCTCGTCTATTTCGCTTCAAACACCCGCTTTATACAGGCGTCTATTTCGCTTCAAACACCCGCTTTATACAGGCGTCTATTTCGCTTCAAACGCCCGCTTTATACGCTCGTCTATTTCGCTTCAAACACCCGCTTTATACAGGCGTCTATTTCGCTTCAAACGCCCGCTTTATACGCGCGTCTATTTCGCTTCAAACACCCGCTTTATACAGGCGTCTATTTCGCTTCAAACGCTCGCTTTATACGCGCGTCTATTTCGTTTCAAACGCTCGCTTTATACGTACGTCTATTTCGCTTCAAACACCCGCTTTATACGCGCGTCTATTTCGCTTTAAACGCTCGCTTTATACGCGCGTCTTTTTCGCTTAAACGCTCTTTTTTACGCGTGTCTATTTCGCATCAAACACCCGCTTTATACGCGCGTCTATTTCGCTTTAAATACTCTTTTTTTACGCGTGTCTATTTCGCTTCAAACGCTCGCTTTATACGTGCGTCTATTTCGCTTCAAACGCTCTTTTTTACGCGTGTCTATTTCGCTTCAAACGCTCGCTTTATACGTGCGTCTATTTCGCTTCAAACGCTCTTTTTTACGCGTGTCTATTTCGCTTCAAACGCTCGCTTTATACGTGCGTCTATTTCGCTTCAAACGCTCTTTTTTACGCGTGTCTATTTCGCTTCAAACGCTCGCTTTATACGCGCGTCTATTTCGCTTTAAACGCTCGCTTTATACGCGCGTCTTTTTCGCTTAAACGCTCTTTTTTACGTGTGTCTATTTCGCTTCAAACACCCGCTTTATACGCGCGTCTATTTCGCTTTAAATACTCTTTTTTTACGCGTGTCTATTTCGCTTCAAACGCTCGCTTTATACGTGCGTCTATTTCGCTTCAAACGCTCTTTTTTACGCGTGTCTATTTCGCTTCAAACGCTCGCTTTATACGTGCGTCTATTTCGCTTCAAACGCTCTTTTTTACGCGTGTCTATTTCGCTTCAAACGCTCGCTTTTTACGTACGTCTATTTCGCTTCAAACACCCGCTTTATACGCGCGTCTATTTCGCTTTAAACGCTCGCTTTATACGCGCGTCTTTTTCGCTTAAACGCTCTTTTTTACGCGTGTCTATTTCGCTTCAAACACCCGCTTTATACGCGCGTCTATTTCGCTTTAAATACTCTTTTTTTACGCGTCTATTTCGCTTCAAACGCTCGCTTTATACGTGCGTCTATTTCGCTTCAAACGCTCTTTTTTACGCGTGTCTATTTCGCTTCAAACGCTCGCTTTATACGTGCGTCTATTTCGCTTCAAACGCTCTTTTTTACGCGTGTCTATTTCGCTTCAAACGCTCGCTTTATACGTGCGTCTATTTCGCTTCAAACACCCGCTTTATACGTGCGTCTATTTCGCGTTAAATACTCTTTTTTTACGCGTGTCTATTTCGCTTCAAACGCTCGCTTTATACGTGCGTCTATTTTGCTTCAAACGCTCTTTTTTCCGTGTGTCTATTTCGCTTCAAACGCTCTTTTTTACGCGTGTCTATTTCGCTTCAAACGCTCGCTTTATACGTGCGTCTATTTCGCTTCAAACACCCGCTTTATACGTGCGTCTATTTCGCTTCAAACGCTCTTTTTTACGCGTGTCTATTTCGCTTCAAACGCTCGCTTGATACGTGTGTCTATTTTGCTTCAAACGCTCGCTTTATGTGCGTGTCTATTTCGCTTCAAACGCTCTGTTTTCCGCGTGTCTATTTCGCTTCAAACGCTCGCTTGATACGTGTGTCTATTTCGCTTCAAACGCTCTTTTTTCCGCGTGTCTATTTCGCTTCAAACGCTCGCTTTATACGTGCGTCTATTTCGCTTCAAACGCTCTTTTTTCCGCGTGTCTATTTCGCTTCAAACGCTCTTTTTTCCGTGTGTCTATTTCGCTTCAAACGCCCGCTTTATACGTGCGTCTATTTCGCTTCAAACACCCGCTTTATACGTGCGTCTATTTCGCGTTAAATACTCTTTTTTTACGCGCGTCTATTTCGCTTTAAATACTCTTTTTTTACGCGTGTCTATTTCGCTTCAAACGCTCGCTTTATACGTGCGTCTATTTCGCTTCAAACGCTCTTTTTTACGCGTGTCTATTTCGCTTCAAACGCTCGCTTTATATGCGCGTCTATTTCGCTTCAAACTCTCTTTTTTACGCGTGTCTATTTCGCTTCAAACGCTCGCTTTATACGCGCGTCTATTTCGCTTCAAACGCTCGCTTTATACGTGCGTCTATTTCGCTTCAAACACCCGCTTTATACGTGCGTCTATTTCGCTTCAAACACCCGCTTTATACGCGCGTCTATTTTGCTTCAAACGCTCTTTTTTCCGCGTGTCTATTTCGCTTCAAACACCCGCTTTATACGTGCGTCTATTTCGCTTCAAACACCCGCTTTATACGCGCGTCTATTTTGCTTCAAACGCTCGCTTTATATGCGCGTCTATTTCGCTTCAAACGCTCTTTTTTCCGCGTGTCTATTTCGCTTCAAACGCACGCTTTATACGCGTTTCTAATTCGCTTTAAACGCTCTTTTTTCGTGCGTCTATTTCGCTTCAAACACCCGCTTTATACGCTCGTCTATTTCGCTTCAAACGCTCTTTTTTCCGTATGTCTATTTCGCTTCAAACGCTCTTTTTTCCGCGTGTCTATTTCGCTTCAAACACCCGCTTTATACGTGCGTCTATTTCGCTTCAAACACCCGCTTTATACGCGCGTCTATTTTGCTTCAAACGCTCTTTTTTCCGCGTGTCTATTTCGCTTCAAACACCCGCTTTATACGTGCGTCTATTTCGCTTCAAACACCCGCTTTATACGCGCGTCTATTTTGCTTCAAACGCTCTTTTTTACGCGTGTCTATTTCGCTTCAAACACCCGCTTTATACGTGCGTCTATTTCGCTTCAAACACCCGCTTTATACGTGCGTCTATTTCGCTTCAAACACCCGCTTTATACGCGCGTCTATTTTGCTTCAAACGCTCGCTTTATATGCGCGTCTATTTCGCTTCAAACGCTCTTTTTTCCGCGTGTCTATTTCGCTTCAAACGCACGCTTTATACGCGTTTCTAATTCGCTTTAAACGCTCTTTTTTCGTGCGTCT
Organism: Siphateles boraxobius; assembly: GCF_051911475.1. NCBI lineage: Eukaryota > Metazoa > Chordata > Actinopteri > Cypriniformes > Leuciscidae > Siphateles > Siphateles boraxobius. The sequence goes on along the minus strand of NW_027509202.1, from coordinate 996,387 downwards.
ATTTCGCTTCAAACGCTCGCTTGATACGTTTGTCTATTTCGTTTCAAACGCTCGCTTGATACGCTCGTCTATTTCGCTTCAAACGCTCGCTTGATACGCTCGTCTATTTCGCTTCAAACGCTCGCTTGATACGCTCCTCTATTTCGCTTCAAACGCCCGCTTTATACGTGCGTCTATTTCGCTTCAAACGCTCGCTTGATACGCTCCTCTATTTCGCTTCAAACGCTCGCTTGATACGCTCGTCTATTTCGTTTCAAACGCTCGCTTGATACGCTCGTCTATTTCGCTTCAAACGCTCGCTTGATACGCTCGTCTATTTCGCTTCAAACGCTCGCTTGATACGCTCCTCTATTTCGCTTCAAACGCTCGCTTGATACGCTCGTCTATTTCGTTTCAAACGCTCGCTTGATACGCTCGTCTATTTCTCTTCAAACGCTCGCTTGATACGCTCCTCTATTTCGCTTCAAACGCTCGCTTGATACGCTCGTCTATTTCGCTTCAAACGCTCGCTTTATACGCTCGTCTATTTCGCTTTGGACGCGCACTTGGATTCAAGATGTTCAAGCGTCAAACTAGACGCGATAGAAGCGAATTTGACGCTCAATTCGTGTTCGGTGTGAACAGCGCCGGGAGCGCCGACCATTTTACCCGTCGTTAAACTAGCAGAAGTGGATTCAGACACACATTAAGTGCGCTTGTGCTGTGCCCTTTATTGCCTTGTCCAAATACCCAGACTTGCAGTCTTTGCACTTGACCACTTGTCTACTTGTACGACGTATTTACTCTGTGTGGCCCAAGTGTTCAAGTTGGCGTAAAGACTGAAAGTGTGTTTAAAACTTTTGATTACTCGATGGGACACACTTATAGTCCTGCAAAAAAAAACACTTGCAAGTGTTTATAGAGCTTTTATTTATTATATTTTCAATGCTTTAAAATAAACATCTACATGTCTGTTAAGAAGTTGCTATTTAACTAAATGAAGACTTTTGTGGTGCTTCTAATTAAGTGATTTAAAACAGTTGCAAATGTTGTACAAAATAAGCCAAACACACCATACTCATCTTTGCACCAATAAAATTTATCTTTTACTACCAAATTATGTGCATCTAATTAATTTAAATTTCAGTGTAATGTTTTCCTCGACACATGAGTTCCCGAACATAAAGCATGATGGGATACGCTTAAGATAGTGTGGGTTTTGTGTGTATTAAGTGCACTGGCATTTTTAAGACATGGGACAGACGCTCTCAAGTGGCCAAGACCGCAAGTGTGTGTTTTTTTAACAAGGCATTAGACCATGCGCTTAGATCGTTCAAGTAGTGCCCTGTGTGTGTGTGTGATGTGTGACACGAGGAGGTGTTTTGCTCACCCGAGTGGCAGCAGACACCCGGAGCGGCACACAGGCCCCCTTCGGCCCCGCAGGGCGACCCGCTCGACTCACAGGCTCCGGGCAGGACATTCTCCTCCATGCAGGTCAGCGTCTCTGGAGACCCGAGCAGACACCCGAGCCCGGCTCCACAGCAGATCCTGGGGCCCACACACCGGCCCCTATTCCCAGGACCACACGCCATACACTACACGCACGCACGCACACACACACACACACACACACACACACACACACACACACACACAAACACACACACACACAGGCGCGCACACACACACACACACACATGCACACGCACGCACACACATGCACACACAGGCGCACACACACACACATGCACACGCACGCACACACATGCACACACGCAAACAGGCATGCACACACACACACGCATGCACATACACACACACAAGCGCGCACACACACACACACACACACACACACACACACACACACAATTGCTTTGTCATTACAATCTGCTAAAATTATTAAATTGTGACACAGTTAAGTTAACATAAGTCTGTAAAAGAATAATTGAATACATTTTTTCATAAAAAATATTTAATATTTTTAATAACAATTTTATTATTTATAATAATATTTTCCTTTTGTAAATTGACAATAACATAAATGTCATGTTAAGGAGGTATTATAATGATATTAGTTATTAGATATTTATTTGTATTAATTTATTATTTTTCTTTCATTCATATTATTAATTAATAGTTACATTAAACTGACAAACCATTATGAATACAATTTTGTTCTTGCACTTATTTGTTATTTTAGTTTTTATTAATATTTTAAAAACATTTTTATATTTTCCATTTTCTTTTTGATTTTAGTTCAGTTTTGGTAATTTTTAAAAAATGTCTATATAGTTTTATCAGATTTTTTATTTATATATATTGTTTCTATATAGTCCTGTGACATAATGTAATCATAATGTCTATACATTTCTTCTCTTAATTTTTCCTTTCAGTTTTAGTTTATTTTAGTACATCAAATAAATATTTTTTTAACATATTTTCCATTTTCTTTTTAATTTTAGTTCATTTTTAGTAAAATAATAAAACATTGTGTATATTATATGTATATTGTATATGATATACACATGGAGCCTTGTATATCATAAATGGCCTACATGATATACAATATTGCTATTGAATCATCTTGAAACATTGATAAATATTTAGTTATTAGCTAATAGTTTTTAAGCAGTTCTGCATATATTATATAGATTATTTCGTGAACTCGCAGATGAACCTGAAACAGAAGATGGAGGGATGGAGTGAATGGGAAACCCATTTCTGTCAAATTATTAATGTTTTAAATAAATCTTTACTTCTATATTTTCCATTTTCTTTTTAATTTTAGTTCAGTTTTAGTAATTTTGTAAGTTTTTTTTAATGTCTACATGGTTTTTTGTTTGATCAGATTTTTTTGAATGTCTATATATTTTATTAATTTTTCCTTTCAATTTTTTATTTTATTTAAATATTTTCCCTTTTCTTTTTAATTTTAGTTTAGTTTTTAGTAATTTTTTTGTTTTTTGTTAGTTTTATTAGTTTTTTTAAATGTCTATATTGTTTTCTATATTCATTTTTCCTTTTGGTTTTAGTTTGTTATTTTAGTACATCAAGTTAAACTAAATGAAGTTGCTAATAGTTTTTAAGCAGTTCTGCATATATTATATAGATTATTCTGCGAACTCGCAGATGAACCTGAAACAGAAGATGGAGGGATGGAGAAGTGATGATGATGATGGAGTGATGGTGATGGTGATGATGGTGATGGAATGATGGTGATGATGATGATGATGGAGTGATGATGATGATGATGATGAAGTGATGATGGAGTGATGATGATGATGGAGTGATGATGATGATGATGATGATGAAGTGATGATGATGGAGTGATGGTGATGATGGTGATGGAGTGATGATGATGATGGAGTGATGATGATGATGGAGTGATGATGATGATGGTGATGGAGTGATGATAATGATGATGGTGATGATGATGATGGTGATGATGATGATGATGAAGTGATGATGGAGTGATGGTGATGATGGTGATGGAGTGATGATGATGATGGAGTGATGATGATGATGATGATGATGAAGTGATGATGATGGAGTGATGGTGATGATGGTGATGATGGTGGTGATGGTGATGGTGGTGATGATGGTGATGGAGTGATGGTGATGGAGTGATGATGGGGATGGAGTGATGATGATGATGGTGATGATGAAGTTTTGATGATGGAGTGATGGTGATGATGGTGATGATGGTGGTGATGGTGATGGTGGTGATGATGGTGATGGAGTGATGGTGATGGAGTGATGATGATGATGGAGTGATGATGATGATGATGATGATGATGATGATGAAGTGATGATGATGGAGTGATGGTGATGATGGTGATGGTGATGATGGTGGTGATGGTGATGGTGGTGATGATGGTGATGGAGTGATGGTGATGGAGTGATGATGATGATGGAGTGATGATGATGATGATGATGATGAAGTGATGATGATGGAGTGATGGTGATGATGGTGATGATGGTGATGGTGATGATGGTGGTGATGATGATGATGGAGTGATGATGATGATGGTGATGGAGTGATGATGGGGATGGAGTGATGATGATGATGGTGATGGAGTGATGATGATGGAGTGATGATGATGATGATGATGATGATGAAGTGATGATGATGGAGTGATGGTGATGATGGTGATGATGATGATGGTGATGGTGATGATGATGATGAATGATGGTGATGGTGATGGTGATGATGGAGTGATGATGATGATGATGATGATGATGATGATGATGGTGATGATGATGGTGATGATGGTGATGGTGATGATGGTGATGGTGATGGTGATGATGGTGATGGTGAAGGTGATGATGGTGATGGTGATGATGGTGATGTTGAAGGTGATGATGATGATGATGATGATGGTGATGATGATGATGGTGATGATGATGATGATGATGATGATGATGATGATGATGATGATGATGGAGTGATGGTGATGGTGATGATGGTGATGGTGATGGTGATGATGGAGTGATGATGATGATGATGATGATGATGATGATGATGATGATGATGGAGTGATGGTGATGGTGATGATGGTGATGGTGATGGTGATGATGGAGTGATGATGATGATGATGATGATGATGATGATGGAGTGATGGTGATGGTGATGATGGTGATAATGGTGATGGTGATGATGATGATGGAGTGATGATGATGATGGAGTGATGATGATGATGGTGATGATGATGATGGTGATGATGGTGATGATGATGATGGAGTGATGATGATGATGGAGTGATGATGATGATGGTGATGATGATGGTGATGGTGATGATGGTGATGGTGATGGAGTGATGATTAAGATTAAGATTAAGAAATACTTTATTGTCCCCGAAGGGAAATTTGTTTTGGACACTGTCCATTCCGTAGCTTTTACAGAAACGGCACAAAAGACAGTTCACAACATTTCCTTAGCACGTCCTCTCCCGAACATTCCCTCATATACATTTAAATAAGTACATATATGTAGTAGTAGACACAGTAACGCCTTCCACACAACTTAAATATTGCATACTCCATAGCACACATTAAAATTACAATTAACATATTGCACTCTCCCTAAGGCCCATAAAATACGCAATTGCACACTCTATAGTACCCATAAAATACACAACTGATGTATTCCACAAGGCCTATCTGATACACAGTTATCATACTGCACACTAATAGCACCCCTAGTATACACAACTTATATATTGCACACTCCATCTGGCCTACAAAATACACAATTGACATATTGCACATTCTCTATGGCCTACAAATCGTTACAAATGACATATCACACACCTCAACAACCAACATATTACACACCCCAAAACCTACAGATTGCAAAAAGAACACATTACACACACTACATAGTAGAGTCAATGAGCTTAATGGACATAGGTACGAAAGAATTTTTATAACGGTTTAACCTACATTTAGGAACTCTAAATCTTCTACCAGAGTGTAAAAGCTGGAATTCTGAATGGAGGATGTGTGTCGGGTCAGAAACTATTTTTTGTGCCTGTCTGATAACCGACTGCTCATAGATTTTCTGTTTTTGACCCCCATAATCTTCATAGCTGTCTTTACTTGACGAGCGATCTGTGATTTTGATTGTACTGTCAGGTTACCATACCAGCTTGTAATACCGTACTTTAAAATACTCTCTAATATTGCGTGATAGAACAACAACATACATTTTTGTTGTACTACATACAATCTAAGTCTTCGTAAGAAATGCATCCTCTGCTGGAGTCTGGAGCAGACAGAGATGTAAATAACATGGTCCTTCCAGGTCAGTGCATTATCGATGTGTACACCCAGGTACTTCTAGGAGCTAACCTGAGTAATGGGTACACTGTTAATTACTACAGGCCTGGTGTCACCTATAGCTTTTGGGTCAAACACCATCTCCTCAGTCTTGGTTACGTTTAGCATAAGATAGTTATCATCGCACCACTGAACAAATTCCTCAATTTCTGTATAATACGCGGCTGGACTTTTATCTTTACCAAGGGTTGCTGTATCATCGGAGAATTTAATAATATAATTATCAATATGGTGTCTGAGGCAAACGTTAGTATATAATGTAAAAAGGGCTGGTGAACTGGTGAACACCAGTGCTGATTGGCCTGGGCTCCGTAAGAGCATTATTCACTTTAACTTGTTGAGTACGATTTGTTAAAAATGAAAAATAACAGTTAAGAATAAAATAATTAACATTCATGTGTTTCAGTTTCTGAATGAGCATGTGAGGCTGTATAGTGTCAAAAGCCGAACTAAAATCAACAAATAAAATACGTGGATAGGCTTTGGGGTCTTCAAGGTGTTTACTGACCAGATGTGAAATGCTACTGATAGCGTCGTCTGTGCCACGCCCCTGCCTGTAAGCAAACTGAAACGGATCTAAAAACGCACCAACATCTTGTTTAAGAAATGACACCATTATCTTCTCAAAACATTTCATAACAATAGAAGTTAGCGCCACAGGCCTAAAATCATTATTCACCTTTGGGCATGGTTATTTAGGTACCGGTGTAATTACTGATGATGATGATGATGACGAAGATGATGATGATGATGAAGATGATGGAGTGATGATGATGATGATGGAGTGATGATGATGGAGTGATGATGATGATGATGATGGAGTGATGATGATGGACTGATGATGATGATGATGGTGATGATGATGATGATGATGATGGAGTGATGATGATGATGAAGTGGTGATGATGATGATGATGATGATGAAGTGATGATGGTGATGATGATGATGGAGTGATGATGATGATGATGATGATGGAGTGATGATGATGGTGATGATGGTGATGATGATGATGATGATGATGATGAAATGATGATGATGGAGTGATGATGATGATGGTGATGGTGATGATGATGAAATGATGATGATGGTGATGGTGATGATGATGATGGAGTGATGATGATGATGAAGTGATGATGATGATGGAGTGATGATGATGATGGTGATGATGATGATGATGATGGTGATGATGATGAAATGATGATGATGGTGATGGTGATGATGATGATGGAGTGATGATGATGATGAAGTGATGATGATGATGGAGTGATGATGATGATGGTGATGGTGATGATGATGATGGTGATGATGGTGATGATGATGATGATGATGATGGAGTGATGATGATGATGAAGTGATGATGATGATGGTGATGGTGATGATGATGAAATGATGGTGATGGTGATGGTGATGATGATGATGGAGTGATGATGATGATGAAGTGATGATGATGATGGAGTGATGATGATGATGGTGATGATGATGATGATGAAATGATGATGATGGAGTGATGATGATGATGGAGTGATGATGATGATGAAGTGATGATGATGATGGTGATGGTGATGATGATGATGGAGTGGTGATGATGATGGAGTGATGGTGATGATGATGGAGTGATGATGATGATGGAGTGATGATGATGATGGTGATGATGGTGATGATGATGGAGTGATGATGATGATGGAGTGATGATGATGATGGTGATGATGGTGATGATGATGATGGAGTGATGATGATGATGATGATGGACTGATGATGATGATGATGGTGATGATGATGATGGAGTGATGATGATGATGAAGTGGTGATGATGATGATGATGATGAAGTGATGATGGTGATGATGATGATGGAGTGATGATGATGATGATGATGGAGTGATGATGATGGTGATGATGGTGATGATGATGATGATGATGATGATGATGAAATGATGATGATGGAGTGATGATGATGATGGTGATGGTGATGATGATGAAATGATGATGATGGTGATGATGGAGTGATGATGATGGAGTGATGATGATGATGAAGTGATGATGATGATGGAGTGATGATGATGATGGTGATGATGATGATGATGAAATGATGATGATGGAGTGATGATGATGATGGAGTGATGATGATGGAGTGATGATGATGATGAAGTGATGATGATGATGGTGATGATGATGATGGAGTGGTGATGATGATGGAGTGATGATGATGATGGAGTGGTGATGATGATGGAGTGATGATGATGATGGAGTGATGGTGATGATGATGGAGTGATGATGATGATGGAGTGATGATGGTGATGATGGTGATGATGATGATGGAGTGGTGATGATGATGGAGTGATGATGATGATGGAGTGATGGTGATGATGATGATGATGATGGAGTGATGATAATGATGGTGATGATGGTGATGATGATGATGGAGTGATGATGATGATGGAGTGATGATAATGATGGAGTGATGGTGATGATGATGATGATGATGAAATGATGATGATGGTGATGGTGATGATGATGATGGAGTGATGATGATGATGAAGTGATGATGATGATGGAGTGATGATGATGATGGTGATGATGATGATGATGATGGTGATGATGATGAAATGATGATGATGGTGATGGTGATGATGATGATGGAGTGATGATGATGATGAAGTGATGATGATGATGGAGTGATGATGATGATGGTGATGGTGATGATGATGATGGTGATGATGGTGATGATGATGATGATGATGATGGAGTGATGATGATGATGAAGTGATGATGATGATGGTGATGGTGATGATGATGAAATGATGGTGATGGTGATGGTGATGATGATGATGGAGTGATGATGATGATGAAGTGATGATGATGATGGAGTGATGATGATGATGGTGATGATGATGATGATGAAATGATGATGATGGAGTGATGATGATGATGGAGTGATGATGATGATGAAGTGATGATGATGATGGTGATGGTGATGATGATGATGGAGTGGTGATGATGATGGAGTGATGGTGATGATGATGGAGTGATGATGATGATGGAGTGATGATGATGATGGTGATGATGGTGATGATGATGGAGTGATGATGATGATGGAGTGATGATGATGATGGTGATGATGGTGATGATGATGATGGAGTGATGATGATGATGATGATGGACTGATGATGATGATGATGGTGATGATGATGATGGAGTGATGATGATGATGAAGTGGTGATGATGATGATGATGATGAAGTGATGATGGTGATGATGATGATGGAGTGATGATGATGATGATGATGGAGTGATGATGATGGTGATGATGGTGATGATGATGATGATGATGATGATGATGAAATGATGATGATGGAGTGATGATGATGATGGTGATGGTGATGATGATGAAATGATGATGATGGTGATGATGGAGTGATGATGATGGAGTGATGATGATGATGAAGTGATGATGATGATGGAGTGATGATGATGATGGTGATGATGATGATGATGAAATGATGATGATGGAGTGATGATGATGATGGAGTGATGATGATGGAGTGATGATGATGATGAAGTGATGATGATGATGGTGATGATGATGATGGAGTGGTGATGATGATGGAGTGATGATGATGATGGAGTGGTGATGATGATGGAGTGATGATGATGATGGAGTGATGGTGATGATGATGGAGTGATGATGATGATGGAGTGATGATGGTGATGATGGTGATGATGATGATGGAGTGGTGATGATGATGGAGTGATGATGGTGATGATGGTGATGATGGTGATGATGATGATGATGATGGAGTGATGATAATGATGGTGATGATGGTGATGATGATGATGGAGTGATGATGATGATGGTGATGGTGATGATGATGATGGAGTGATGATGAAGGTGTATTACCTGTCTGAAGGGCTCGGATCTCTTTCCTCCTCTCGGGCAGTTCTGGATGTAGCAAGCGGACGAGAGCGCTGAGAGCGCGAGCACACAGAGAACACACACGCGCAGCAGAGACTCAGACATCTCTCACACACACACACACACACACTGATGCTCCGAGACTTATATACACCTGCAGCTCCTCCTCCTCTCACACACACACACTGAGGCTGTCTCTCTGAACAAACACACCTTCACCTGCGAGAACACATCGACCTTCAGGTTATTCTCAGTAGTTTTGCTCCAAAATGAGTTTCACATCAAATCCACAGGCTTTTTTTCAGAAACACAATGGCATATGAGTGGAGGTCAAAGGTCATCACTCACGGTGGAAAACTTTTAAACATCAGAGGATTAATATACTGTACTGCTGCACTGAAGACTTCATATTTACATATATACTTCTTACAGTCACTTATATACATATATATATATATATATATATATATATATATATATATACACTGCCGTTCAAAAGTTTGGGGTCGGTAAGATTTTTAATGTTTTTAAAAGAAGTCTCTTCTGCTCACCCAGGCTGCATTTATTTGATTAAAAATACAGTAAAAAATGTGAAATATTTTTGTCATGTAAATCATCTGTTTTCTATGTGAATATATAGTAAAGTGTAATTTATTCCTGTGATCAAAGCTGAATTTTCAGCATCATTACTCCAGTCTTCAGTGTCACATGATCCTTCAGAAATCACTATAATATGATGATTTGATGCTCAAGAAACATTTATGATTATTATCAGTGTTGAAAGTTGTGGCCAATATTTTTCGGGAGGAAAAAATAAAAAATAATAATTGGGGGGGGGGGGGGGGGGGGGGGGAATAAAATAACACTTTTATTCATTAAGGATGCATTAAATTGATCAAAAGTTACAGTAAAGACATTTATAATGTTTCAAAAGATTCCATTTCAAATAAATGAAATAGAACTTTCTATTGGTCAAAGATTCCTGAATAACTGTTTTCAACACTGATAATAATCATAAATGTTTCTTGAGCATCAAATCATCATATTATAGTGATTTCTGAAGGATCATGTGACACTGAAGACTGGAGTAATGATGCTGAAAATTCAGCTTTGATCACAGGAATAAATTACACTTTACTATATATTCACATAGAAAACAGCAGTTTCACATTATAATAATATTTCACAATATTACTGTTTAACTGTATTTTTAATCAAATAAATGCAGCCTTTGTGAGCATGAGATACTTCTTTTAAAAACATTAAGAATCTAACCGATCCCAAACGTTTGAACGGCATGTTATATATATATATATATATATATATATATATATATATATATATATATATATATATATATATATATATATATATATATATATATATATACACTATATGCTTTATTGTATTAAAGCAAACAAAACTAAAACTAATCTAAAAGGTAAAAGACTTGTGGAACACATGGATCAGTTTGTCGGGACTGAATGTGTTAATATTTCGAGAGGAAACTGAGTGACAGCAAAAGTGTAGAAGGTCAAACCTGCAAAATCACAGATATGTGATTCATCCGAGCTCAGACTAAACAGTGCAAACACTGCTCAGTATTCAGAGCTGCACAAACACTAATCTAATCCATACTGTTTATGCTCACGCAGGACAAGAAAAGCACAATTTCATAAATAACACGTGGAGAAATCAGACGTGCTTCAGGAACATGAACTGTAAATGAGCGCAGATAATAAACTCATCAGTAATCATAAAAACGAGGTTCAGTCACCTTATTTAAACCGATATGCAACAACAGAAATAATTGTCATAATGAAATTCTGCACGTACAGTATAGGCTAAGTTATTGATTATTGTTTATAATGAGACTTAGAGATCAGTGACAGGTTTTAGAGAAGCTGATCATTATTCCCTGAGAACATTATGTATTTTTACTGAATAGACAAACATTTTGGCTTTGCTTCTAAAACATTATGACACATCATCAGAATAGAAGACAGTGGTTTGCATCAAAGTTTATTATTTACTCCATTATGATCTCGCATTCATGAAGAAAACATCTTCATCTGACGCTCAAATGACGGCAGAATTAGTCGCTATGAAGAGAATATCTGGATATTTATGTTGAGAATCGATCAGTTAAGGGATGTTAGGGATTTTCAGGAGGGATGTATATGTATCAGTGATATTAAAAATACATATATCAAATGATTTAAATGCACATTGAAAAAAATGACTTTCTTCTATTTCTTGTTTTCCAGCACAAATATTTAACCTCTCAAAAATGACCGACATTTATTTTTTATTTCAATGAAATTAAAGTATATTTTAGTTCCATAATATTTTGTATTTTTAGGGGATTTTATGGTACCAAATTATATTTACGCTGTATTTAAAATCCATTTATTCCCTTTTTGAGCATAGACCTGTACATCTAATTTCCAACTTAAACTGTGATAAATCTTGAATGCTTTAGAGCACAAACTTAATGCCTGGCTCACACTACAGGAGTTTTAAAATCCTAACCGATTTTGAAATCTGGTTGCACCACACACTTAAGGAGAATCTTTGCAGATTTTCTTCCCTCAAATCTTAAACATGCTCACACTACAAGATTTGAAAATCATGGCGCATCACACACTACAAAATGTTAATAAGATTATCATGCCAGATATGATTCCACCATGATCACGTGATCTCACGCAACAGATCGGAAGCGGAAAAGTGGATGTAAACTAAATATCTGTCCTTCAGATCAAGTCATATTTGAAAAATATGCCGTGACCAAGGGAAAGCGAAATCTTAAAAAAAAAAAAAATCATCCTTTTAACATTTAAGGATATTTCTAATGAATGGCGTCATCTCTATGAGGTGACGTGTCAGCTTCAGCGTTGCCTTGCCCATGCGCCGGAATGGGCAGCTGAGCCTTATAAAGTGGAGCTCAAAGTTAAAATGAAATGTTAAAATAATTAACAGCTTGTTTCATTACATATATATTAGAATGAATCCGAATTTCTTTGTTAATTCAATGGAAGTGTATGACTCACTCAAAGGCAGTCTCTTGCCGCCACCTAGTGGCCTAATTGTGTAACTGGACTGAGTGACAGCCTGTCTATAACACGCAGAGACGAGCAATGCCGATACTGGTGAAATATCAGCAAAAAGCCTCTCGTTTGGTGAGATTACAGGATCGTAACTAACTGTTATATAACAATGATCTAACAAGCTTGTGTCAGGTTTATGTTCTGTTATACTATGTGGACCCTTATTTTGACACTGTATCTTCTGTTTACTCCACTTTCTTTTGTTTCGGTTTCATTACTGAACATGTACTAGTCTTCGTGCCTGCTGACAACAGTGTAACACTTTTATTTAGCAATAAATAAATAAATAAAGATAATACCGCATATCCTTTTTAAGGTCTATCTGCATATCACGCTGATGAGTCACTCAAAATTACATCATTCCTTCACCACGACAGCCCTACTTGTTTCTTATTGGCTATTGTGACAGTACTGACGTAATCACAATCTTGCTCATCCCGATTAATATCAAACATGTTTGATATGATCGGGGCGAGCCCGATTTGTGTGAGAGCAGATCGGGGGGTGCAAGATTCGATCTGTGAACGCCTCACATTACCAGATAATCTGCGCCGAACATCGGAACCGATCGAGGTCCTCGACAAGATATTTTCTCCGATTCACGGGAGGGGGAAATCGGGCATAAATCGGCCTAAAACTCCTGTAGTGTGAGCCAGGCATAAGTTTGATCTCTTTTCAAAGACACTTGGCAGATTATTGCTGAAGTGAAAAAAGTTTTAAAAAGAGAACTTAAAAAAAGTTACAGAATCTTACGTTTATTGTTATGAAAAATTTGCAAAAATACTATTTTCAATTTTTATATGAAATTTATATTTTCAAAAACACGTTTTACTTTAAAACTGTGAGAAAATCAAAGCCATAAATCTAAACAAGTTGTGTCCAAAATTTCAGCTTGATTTCTCAGTAAATGATCTCCAGTAGGAGTAAAATCTCTGTGTGGCAGGGGCAGCTGCCACTCGACACGCCACTCGACCTACCACTCGATCTGCTCCTCGATCGGCCACTCGACGCGCCACTCGACCTGCCACTCGAGCCACCACTCGATCTGCTCCTCGATCTGCCACTCGACGCGCCACTCGACCTGCCACTCGACCTACCACTCGATCTGCTCCTCGACCTACCACTCGACCCACCACTCGATCTGCTCCTCGATCTGCCACTCGACCCACCACTCGATCTGCTCCTCGACCTGCTTCTCGACCTGCCACTCGACCCACCACTCGATCTGCTCCTCGACCTACCACTCGACCCACCACTCGATCTGCTCCTCGACCTGCCACTCGACCCGCCACTCGATCTCCCACTCGACCCGTCATGGATATATGCGCCTACCTCAGGACCTTACACAATATAGAAGGTGTTTTTTAAACAAAATGCAGCGCGTATCCCCTGTAGCTTGCGGGCAAGCACGGTACGCACAATAGGTCAGTATTCACCATTAACTAAACGTTTTTCACCTGCCTTACAGCTACAGACACTCCGACTGATGCATATGATCAAATTTACAGATAGACATGCATCCCGCGTTTACTTCTACTCTTATTTAGCTTATTTAGCCTACCTATTTGCCACCTTAGGCTACTTTATATTTTTTCTGGAGCGCAAGTCTTGACACCTAAGCGTCGTGCCAGCCTCAAGATCTCTCACTGTTTAAATCTACCAGACACTCAATTATGTGCACGTCTGCAAACAGACAGTAAAATACTGCTCTTGTTTGCGATCTTATCTTACGTTTTAATTTTCGTTCATAATGGAGCGCGTGTCGGCTCCACCTAAGCGCCGTGCCTGCCTTAAGATCTGTCACAGTTTACATGTAGGCTACCAGACACTCCGATTGATGCACATGTGCAAACAGACAGTGTAATCCTGTTTTTATTTATCTATATGTCATCTTATCTTGTATTTTATTTCGTCTTTTTGTCCATAATGGAGTGCACGTCACGTCACCTATTAGCGTCGCGCCTGCCTCAAGATCTCTCACTGGTTACATGTACCAGAAACTTGATGCACATGTGCAAACAGACATCATCTATTTGCCATCTTATCTTTTATTTTATTCGCTCTTTTTGTTCATAATGGAGTGCGCGTGTCGGCTTATAAGCGTTGCGCCAGCCTCAAGATCTCACGCTGTTTTACCCTGCCCACAGAGCTCACCACAGACAGACTGTGACATACTAGCACTGCTCCAAGATTCAGCACCCAAGGATGACTTTCTGGAAAACAGTCAAGGAAACCAGGACAGCATATCATAGCCTCCAGGGTCCGAAATTAACTTTTTGGCTCACCTGCCACGGGGACTGGTAGATGAAAAAATCCACCAGCCAAGCATATTTTTTACCGGCCAAAATAATAAACAGCCTTTTTGTGTCACATATACATTCATTTCAGTACATTTAATTGAGATAAGTATTATGTTGAATGAATAAGAGTACATAGAAGTCAAATCAGAGCAACAAATATAAGACATGGAAGATGTGAGCATGGAACTAGTGCTCATAACAGTACATTTGAAGGTTTTGTAAAACTATCAGATACTTTACCGAAAGTAAACATAAAATTATGTTTTAAAATTATATATACACACACACACACACACACATTTAGCTTTTTTGTTTGTTTGCTGCATGGTAAGAAAAACAGTATATATACCCTGTATTTGTTAAATCATGGGGTGCGTCGACACGCGCAACCACACGCGCCTAAAGACATATTTCGCTGAGCAAGCACAATGAAGCAAGGCAAGCGAAAAGAAGTAGCTACTATGTGGGACCATTTTGACAGAAAGGGCGACGAAGTTACTTGCAAAGTATGCTACGTGGTATTAAAATAGCAGTAGGCCTAGTGCAAGTACAATGCAATATCACTTGCGAAGCAAACATTCACAAGCAAATGAAAGGCGCTTTCCGAAATTGGCCACTCTAGCGAGACGTCATCTCTGTATTCCCGGGACATCTGTGCCATCGGAGATCCAGACTCACCCCACATCATGTAGACATATTACTTTTTTAAGTAAAAACTAGACAAGCTGTGGATTGAGTTAGGCCTGCTATTTTTATTTGACGAAAAAACGTAGTCTGATGAAAATAAGCGGTTTTTTCAAAGCTTCAAACTGATTCAGTGTTTTCTTTTTGTCATCTTAATTTGTTAATTCTTTAAGTTAAAATAATATATTTAGTGTTGGTCCTTTTTGGGTGCTAAGAAGGTTCACACACGCTTCTTGAGGCACACACACACACACAAGGTCTCTCGCTCTCTGCAGTGCGCGCGCTACACGGTTTGGAGCACAGTATGAGCGCGCTCTTTCTTTCTCGCTCGCTCTAGATTCCTGGAGATTTGAACTAATTTACGGGCATCAGGCAGCCGCTATCAATATGCGGGAGACTCCCGAAACTTCCACCCGCCAGTGTGGCGGATAGCCTTTTGAGATTTACTCGCCAAACGGAAAATCTACCCGCATTTGGCGCTTGCTAATTTCGGACCCTGATAGCCTCCAATAACACCAGCGCAACAGGCCCTCTCAACAGACACGTTACTCCTCTCTCCAGCATCTCCACTTCTGTGCTTCTCAGAGAAAATGGAACAACTGGTGTATGCTGGAACTAGACCATCCCACTCTTTTGCTGCGAGCCCCCAGATACCTCTCCAAAAAACGCCAGGCCCCACAACCACCAAAGCCTACGGGCCCAGCTCGCCCTCCCCCTCCTCCTGTGAGAGCTCTTCGGCCTCTGCCACAGCGCCAGGGCCCACACCCTCCTCCAGCGGCTCGAGGTGAACCAAAAACAACTGATACCAGCTCTCAGTGATATGTGTCGGGTCCCCGCTATGATAACAATAACTTTCTCAAATGTTTACAGAACAAGCGGGTACCCAGTGTGCCTGTATCTGACTCTATTGCTGTTCGATTACATGATAGAAAGTCTAAGGCCTTCAAAAGCCGTACAGCAAACCCATCTAATCTGGTGCCTATTACACGACATACCAAGATTGCTGTGGGGACAAAAAGTTAGACTGTTAAGTTAGCACTTTTAAACATCCACTCACTTAAAAATAAATCACTTCTAGTCAACGACTTAATAACCACATACAACCTGGATTTTATGTTGCTAAATGAAACTTGGCTAGAAGAAAGTTGCAGTGCAACAGTCCTCAATGAAACAGCCCCTCCTAACTTTACTTTTATGAGTGTCTGCAGAGCTGTCAGAAGAGGCGGAGGTTTAGCTGCTCTTTATAAAGATGTCTATCAATGTAATCAAATATCATTTGGGAATTACCCGTCTTTCGAATATCTGGGTATTGTGTTAAAAGGTGCTCTACGCATTTTACTTATCATTATTTACAGGCCTCCAAAATACTCTCCAGCCTTTGCTGAGGACTTTACAGAACTGTTATCAACAATTTCCTCAGAGTTTGACTGTTTTGTCATTGCTGGAGATTTTAACATTCACATAGATAATGCAGAAAACAATATGGCAAAAGAAATCAAAACTATTTTAAAACTTTTGATCTGACTCAGCATGTACATGGACCCACACATAATCGTGGACACACTCTAGATTTACTTATCAGTAAGGGTCTAAACATTTCATCGATTGTTATTAAGGATGTAGCACTGTCTGATCATTTTTGTATTTTCTTTGATATATTGATCTCTCCTGCCATTGAAGCTAGATCTGTGTCTGTCAAGAAGTGATGCTTAAATGAGAACACTAGTGTACTATTTATGAAGGCTATATCTTTAACACCAAGCATATCGGCTGACTCTGTTGATTTTCTCCTTGATTCTTTTAACTCAAAAGTTAAGAGTGTAATTGATGATATTGCTCCTGTGAAAGTCAGGAAGAAGAATGGCAGACAAAAAGCACCTTGGAGAAACTCAACAGCAGTGCAAAATATGAAAAGACAATGCAGAAAAGCAGAGCGCATGTGGCGGAAGACAAAACTTGTAGTCCATTATAACATCTACAAAGACAGCATCCATGCTTTCAATAAGGAACTAAGCAAAGCTAGACAGACTTTCTTCTCGAATATTATAAACAGCAATATAAACAACACGCGCACTCTTTTTGCTACTGTAGAGAGACTGACAAACCCCCCAAGCCAGATTCCCAGTGAAATGCTCTCAGTGAGAAAGTGCAGTGAGTTTGCTTCTTTCTTCTCTGAGAAAATCAATAATATCAGAAAGGTGATCAGCTCATCCTTGAGTTGCGCTGGTGTCAGGCAGATCAGACAACAGCCTGAGAAAGGAGCCACTATGTCTGATTTCAAAGAAATTGATGGCAAAATTTTGGAAGAAACCGTACAGCACCTAAAAACATCAACCTGCGCCCTTGACGCACTTCCCACATCTTTTTTCAAAAATGTGTTACACAGCTTAGAAGTAGAGGATGACACGGGAGTGGATTTTCACTCCTGTCCCGTCCCACTCCCATAGAAAGAAATCTTGTCCCGTCCCACTCCCAGACCAAAGTTTAAAAAATAATCCCATCCCATCCCGCTCCTGGTAAATTGACTCCCACTCCCATCCCGCTCCTGTTTAAACTGACTCCCGCTCCTGTACCGCTCCCATATATTTTTTCCTTCAATTAGTGTTTAGTTAATACATAGAATTTGATTTAATCTGCTCTCCATCCTGTTTTAGACCAGCTGCTGAGCCCGTTTCTAGATTTTCTCCAGAAAATGGAAGACAGCAAATAAAAGAAAAACAGTACATAGTTCACACCATGTCTACAATAGTTAAATAAACCCAAACAGCACATAAAGCTGCATTTTACTCATTTATTGTTGAGTAAACAATACATTTATAGTTTATATTTATATATATTTTTTATTACATGTTAATTGAATTTTCATCAATTATGCTCTTGCATAATGAGTCCATCTTAGCTATATGTTGCTGTGTAGGAACAAAAGTGCATCTACATTTTCTGGATTGAGGGTAGAACGCCTCTCCTCTATCAGTCTTCCCGCAACACTGAAGCTACGCTCAGAAGGAGTACTTGTTGCGGGGATAGCTAGCAGCCTCTTGGCAACTGGTACGAGCCCACCTGACATCTCCCGCCAGAAGTCAAGAAGACACTGGAAACGTGTCAACTTAGTGTCACTCATGTATTGCAGCACCGACTGGCGACCATGTGACTCCATATCACCACTGTCCTCCTTCCTCTCATCCTCTTCTACACAACTTGCAAAAAAGTTATGCACCTCCATAGCTCCTTGCTCTGGGGGTGGATCTTCAGGAAAAAAGACAGATTATTATAGAACATTGTCATTTACAATCTAGTTCTTTGTAGTCTAACATACTCAATTGTCTAACACACCTATATTAAACATTACCTATAAGGTAATCCTCACACCTGTCCTGTATGTGTGTGTCACTCTAAATAAATTAAAATAAATTTTGTCATTTGCTCTGCAAATGCTGTTGATGCTAGTGTTATTCACCCTCTTTCTCCACAAGGCCTCTCACTCTCTCATCTGTCCCTGCTGTTTCTGTGAGTGCTGTCAGGGTGCTGATGACCTCCTCATACTCCTGATCGTTGAGAGTTTTCCTCAAGAAACTCCTCAGGCTTGGAGAGAGAGCTGTGGCTACCTTATGGTACAGGTGGACTTTGAATTTCATCTCCACTGCCTGGGCTAACTTCCCTTTCAGCTAGGGGAGGAGGAGCATGACGATACTTGCAACATCATTGCACTGCTTATGTTTGCTACTTGAATGACCACCAACTAAATGAAAATCAGAAATGTATTGTATTACCTCTTTTACAATCACACTGTCTCCATCCTGGATCGACAAACCCCTCAGTAGAGTAGCCTTGGTCGGGAGGACAAGGTGAAGGGTAGGTGTCTGATCAGTGGAGAGATGCCTGGTTGCCTCATCGAAAGGTTTCAGGAGTTGGATGATGTCTTCAAGAAGTTCGCAGTCTATGTTGTTGAGGTAACGGAGCTCGTTTCGGCGAAGCAGGATGTCATGCAGCCTCCCAGATCTCAGAGCATCATTAACAGATTGGAGCATTGCTAGTCTGGTATTCCACCTCGTCTCCACAGATTGCTTCAGTGACTGGTCCAGTGCTTTTTGCAACCTAAAATATAAAGAGATTGCACAAGAAAAATGGATGTTACGGTGACATAAATTCCAATTCATTGGCCTCTATTTTGGGAAAACAACATTTATTTAAAAAAAAGAGATTTATTTAAAATTGAGTAAAAAAAACAAAGACCTGTGCAGGTATAAATTACAGTAGCTTCTTTTTATTTATTTCACTTTAATTTCTTTCAAATTATATAAGCAGCTTTACCAGGAAGACATAAAATTGTATGCTATTTTACCCTGCTCTTTTGAAGTGTGTGACAAGGGTCTTTGTGTCCTTAAACAGCTTGATGATGTTGCTGTGCACTGGGTTGTTCTCGTCCAAGTGGTCAAATACATGTTTTAAGATTAAGTTGATATTATGGCCAGCACAGGAGAGTCGGACATAATCCTTGAATGCTGCAACCACATTTGAGCCATTATCCGTTACAAAAGCGGTGTCGTTGCTCAGGATGCCAAATTCCTGTGTGAGGTAAAAAAAAAAAAAAAAAAAGATTAAAAAAAGACTAACACAAAATCTTTGCAAAAAGAAGCCCAGATATAAGAGCATCAAAACAGAATGACTAACGGTCCTATAACTGAACAGAGAACTTTTCAATAAATATATATAAATTTACAATAAATTTATATTAGGACAAAACATACAGTGTTTTAACATGCTAATGCATATCAGCACAGGAGGACACTAAGATATGAAAATATGAAAACTATTTTTAAAAGTTTGAAATTTTTATGAAACGTTTTCCTTAATCTATCAAAAAAGTAAAACTGCCTCCGACACAGAGAGCAGCAAATGCAGCTGCCTGCAACAAACTGATGTGCAGTACAGTAAGGGACAGTGACACACACATGGCTACTGTTGTATTTATTGATATATTTCGCTTATTGTATAATTTTTCTTGTAAACATGTTTTTTGTTGTCGTTACTGTTGCACTCTGTTCTCATACTTTTCCCAATTTTATCATTAATTAGCAATATTAATTACATATGCCTTGTGGATAAAGATGATCTGATTTGAGAGACAGACAGACACACGGAGAGAGATACCTGAAGGATTCTCTCCACAGTCCTTCTGATGTGGTCACTGGATTTAACACCTTCCATCTCCCTTGTGGCCAGAATCCGGTTTACCATCTTCCAGTCAAGGATGTAATGCACTGTAACAGTGATGTAGTGTGTGTTGGTCCTTTCCTCTGTCCAAAGGTCTGTGGTTACAGCATGGTCTCTAGTCTGCATGAAAGGAGGAATTATATTTTTAATGGGCCACAAAATATCTTACATGTAAAAAAGATTACCAGTTTAGAATATGGAGATATTATGGCGTTTAACAATTGTAAGGAAAATCTGGTGTATAGGGTTTAGAATCTATAGATCACAGACTACAGCGTGAGAGGTACAATTTATGTATAAAAATAGTGCAGAGTGACATACCTGACGGAGCTCCTCCATGACCAGCAGTTTAATTTTCTCATACTCCCCTTCTACGTGACGGGAAACTGTGCGTGCACATGGCAGTATGTCTTCCACTTGCACGTTACTTCCATATTTGGCTCCAATGTCGAGCAGCTCCTGTGCTACGTTGGTAAAGCCTTTCCCCTCTACCACAGCAAAGGGTCTGAGATCTTGGCTGCACATGCGAGCAATTTTGTCGGTCAGACGAGACTTGACACCTGACGGCAATTTTCGCTTGATGAACGAAGCGACGCTTGGCTGTTTCTTCCCCGAATTTGCCTTGCAAGTGTGCCTCTTCAGACCGCTCGTCCCTGAATCACTTGCGTACTTTACTAAGACTAAGCATGTCTTACAAGCAGCGTACATCGTGCTATCACCGTCACATTCTACCCTCATAAACTTAATCAATATTTCAGACTTTCCGACCAGTTCTGTGAACTTAATAGATATGTCATTACTTCTGACTTTGCGCTGTAAATCATTTTTTGCCACATCGGCTTCTCCGCGGCTGTTAGCTCCCTCCATCACTGCTCTTTGAATTTCGGCGGTAAGCCGTGACAAAAAGCACTGATGGCTTCTGGGACGGCTGGGTCGTGTAGTTATTTTTTAATTCGTTACATTGTAGGCGTATTAAAAGGAAACTACAAAATGGTGCATTTACTTTTTTCTTTTTTTTTGTCGTCTTTGCTATTGGTTGATTCCCGCTCCCGTCTGCTCCCGTTAACCATTTATCCTGTACCGTCCAAATCCCGTGATTAATAGCAAAGATGACTCCCATCCTGCAGGAATCCCACGGGAATCCCGTGACCCGTGGGATTCCCGAAAAAATGTCAGCCTCTACTTAGAAGCAGATCTCCTAGAAGTGGTAAATGCCTCACTTCTCTCTGGGAGTTTTCCGACCTCCCTGAAAACTGCAGTTGTCAAACCCCTCCTGAAAAAGAGCAATCTGGATAAGACCATATTAAACAACTATAGACCGATCTCCAATCTTCATTTCATAGGCAAGATCATTGAAAAAGTTGTGTTCAATCAGCTGAACAAATTCTTAAGCTCGAATGGATACTTTGACCATTTTCAATCTGGTTTCCGACCACACCACAGTACAGAGACCGCGCTCATAAAGATAATAAATGATATTCGCTTAAATACTGATACAGGCAAATTATCAGTGCTGGTACTACTCGACCTCAGTGCTCCATTTGACACTGTCGATCACAACATACTTCTTGACAGGCTGGAAAACTGGGTCGGGCTTTCTGGGATAGTCCTAAAATGGTTCAGGTCATACTTACATACATACAAAGATCCAAGATGGCGCCGCGGATGGCTGCCTCGGTGTGGAGCTCTCCAGCTATTGTGTTGTTTTTGTTAGTTTGTTCTGCGTTTAGTCATTCTTTTCCTATCAGTTTCACCAAAGACGAACTACTGGACATTAGGAAACACACACCAGAAACCTTTTCTACAGTTTTTGATTATTCGGACGTTTTGCTGGACATTCTCGTAGGAGGGGCAGCGGTGTTGTTCAAACGCGCAGTCAGACGCAAACGCGGGAAGCGAGCCGGCGCGCTGGTTAAACTCCGCGAGCGCGGCCTGCGCACTGCACTCCCCAGCATTCATCTCGCGAATCTCCGATCCCTTCCTAACAAAACGGATGAACTTCTTCTCCTCACCCACACTAACAAGGATTTTTTAAACTCTGCTGCTTTGTGCTTCACTGAAACCTGGCTGAGTGAAGCCATACCGGACAACGCAATACATCTGCCGGGCTTCCAGCTGTTCCGAGCGGATCGCATCGCGGAGCTAACGGGGAAAACGAGAGGTGGTGGATTGTGTTTCTACATTAACGAAAGTTGGTGTTCAGATGTAACAACACTGAAGAAGATGTGCTCTCCTAATTTAGAGGCACATTTCATAAACTGTAAACCCTTCTACTCGCCTCGGGAATTTTCCTCTTTCATTCTCGTGAATGTTTACATCCCTCCAGACGCGTGCGCGAGCGCGGCGCTACAACAGCTGGCTGAACAAATATCTGAAACGGAACAAAGGTACCCAGACTCTCTTTTAATCATTCTTGGGGATTTTAACAAAGCAAATCTTTCCCGTGAACTACCAAAATACAGACAGCACGTTACATGTCCCACCAGAGACAGTAATATACTGGACCACTGTTACACCACAATAAGAAATGCATATCACTCCGTCCCACGGGCAGCTTTGGGGCTCTCTGATCACTGTTTGGTTCATCTCATACCGACCTACAGGCAGAAACTGAAATCAGCTAAACCTGGAATAAGGACTGTGAAAAGATGGACTAATGAAGCAGAGCAGAATCTACAGGCCTGCTTTGATTGCACTGATTGGACTGTTTTTGAAGCTGCTACCAATGATCTGGATGAGCTCACAGATACTGTAACATCATATATAAGTTTCTGTGAGGATACATGCATTCCTACCAGGACATTCTTATCATTCACTAATGATAAACCATGGTTTACTGGGAAACTCAAACACCTTCGTCATGCCAAAGAGGATGCTTACAGAAGTGGGGATAAAATCTTGTATAACCAGGCCAGAAACAGATTGACAAAGGAGATCAGAGTTGCTAAAAGGAACTACTCTGATAAACTGAAAAACCAGTTTTCATCCAACGACCCATCATCAGTCTGGAATGGCCTGAGGAACATTACCAACTACAAGTCACCATCCCCTCGATCTGTGGACAATCAACACCTGGCTGACGATTTAAATTCATTTTACTGCCGGTTTGAAAAGCCCTCATTCACACCACACACCCGGTCTGATCTGCACTTCACACATTCAGCATCACCTCCTGTTCTCCAATTATCACTCCCCCCTCCTGCCATCCAACCTGAGCTTAAGGTCTGTGTGGAGGACGTGAGCCGAGTCTTCAAAAAACAGAAGACTAGGAAAGCCTCAGGCCCAGACGGCATCTCATCTGCTTGTTTAAAAGCCTGCGCTGACCAACTGGCCCCGGTCTTCACGCAGATCTTCAACAGATCATTGGAGCAGTGTGAAGTTCCCTGCTGCTTCAAACGCTCCACTATCATTCCTGTCCCCAAAAAACCCAAAATCACTGGACTTAATGACTACAGACCTGTCGCTCTCACGTCTGTGGTCATGAAGTCGTTTGAAAGACTGGTGCTGGCCCACCTGAAGGACATCACTGGACCCCTGCTGGATCCCTTTCAGTTTGCTTACAGAGCAAACAGGTCTGTGGATGATGCAGTCAACATGGGACTGCATTATATCCTGCAACATCTCGACAGACCAGGGACTTATGCAAGGATCCTCTTTGTGGACTTCAGTTCGGCCTTCAATACCATCATGCCTGGTCTTCTCACAGCCAAACTGACCCAGCTCTCCATACCATCCTCGATCTGTCAGTGGATCACCAGCTTCCTGACGGACCGGCAGCAGCGAGTGAGACTGGGGAAACACACATCCAAGACACTCACAATCAGCACTGGTGCTCCCCAAGGGTGCGTTCTCTCCCCACTGCTCTTCTCCCTGTACACTAATGACTGCACTTCTAAAGACCCCACTGTCAAGCTCCTGAAATTTGCAGACGACACCACTGTCATCGGTCTCATCCGAAACGGTGACGAGTCTGCTTACAGACTGGAGGTTGAACAGCTGGCTGTCTGGTGCAGTTATAACAACCTTGAGCTGAACACGCTCAAAACAGTGGAGATGATCGTGGACTTCAGGAGGAACAGCTCAGCACTCCTCCCACTCACCATCATGAACAGCACTGTGGAAGCAGTGGAGTCATTCAGGTTCCTGGGCACTATCATCTCTCAGGACCTGAAGTGGGACAATCACATTGACTCCACTGTGAAAAAGGCCCAGCAGAGACTGTACTTCCTTCGCCAGCTGAGGAAGTTCAACCTGCCACAGGATCTGCTGATTCAGTTCTACTCAGCCGTCATTGAGTCTGTCTTGTGCGCTTCCATCACTGTCTGGTTTGGTTCAGCTACCAAATCAGACATCAGGAGACTACAACGGACAGTCCGGACTGCGGAGAGGATTATTGGTGCCCCCCTGCCAAACCTCCAGGACCTGTACTCTTCCAGAGTGAGGAAGAGAGCAGGTAAAATCATCACAGACTCCACTCACCCTGGACACCACCTGTTTGAACTGTTACCGTCAAGACGGAGACTCAGATCACTGGCCACAAGAACATCTCGGCACAGGAACAGTTTCTTCCCACAGGCCATTTCCCTCCTGAACAGTTAACACTCCTCCCAAGGCATATGCCTGTAAGTGCAATACTCCCACTGTTTAGTGCAATATCCCACAACTCAGGTGATACTTATATGTAGATTTATTTATTTATAATATTCAGAACACTGTAAATAGGTTCATAATCTGTAAATCTGAAAATGTCTATTCTGACTAAACCCAACTGTGATAGTTTTATTCTCATATATTTATATTTTTATTTTTTATTCTTATAATTTGTAGTATTATGTTTCATGTTGTATTTGTATATGTCCACTGGAAGCCTCAGTACCAAAACAAATTCCTTGTGTGTGCAAGCACACTTGGCAATAAAGCTCTTTCTGATTCTGATTCTGATTCTGACTTAGGAGGCAGAGGTTATTATGTGAGTATAGGAGACCATAAGTCTGAGTGGACATCCATGACATGCGGAGTCCCGCAAGGCTCAATTCTTGCGCCACTCCTATTCAACCTGTACATGCTCCCAATGAGCCAAATAATGAGAAAGAACCAAATCGCTTACCATAGCTATGCAGACGACACACAGCTCTACTTACACACACACACACACACACACACACACACACACACACACACACACACACACACACACACACACACACACACACACACACACACACACACACACACACACACACAGCTCTACTTATCCCTATCGCCTAACGATTACAGCCCCATTGACTCCCTTTGCCAATGCATTGATGAAGTAAACAATTGGATGTGCCAAAACTTTCTTCAGTTAAACAAAGACAAAACTGAAGTCATTGCGTTTGGAAACAAAGATGAAGTTCTCAAGGTGAACGCATACCTTCAGTCTAGGGGTCAAACAACTAAAAATCAAGTCAGGAATCTGGGTGTGTCTCTGGAGTCAGACCTTAGTTTCAGTAGTCATGTCAAAGCAATAACTAAATCAGCATATTATCACCTGAAAAATATTGCAAGAATTAGATGCTTTGTTTCCAGTCAAGACTTAGAGAAACTTGTACATGCTTTCATCACCAGTAGGGTGGATTATTGTAATGGACTCCTCACTGGCCTTCCCAAAAAGACCATAAGACAGTTGCAGCTCATACAGAACGCTGAGCAGAACCAGAACATATGAACACATCACACCAGTCCTCAGGTCTTTACACTGGCTGCCAGTTACATTTAGGATTGATTTTAAAAGTATTATTACTGGTATATAAATCATTCAATGGCCTAGGACCTCAATACATTGCAGATATGCTCAGTGAATATAAACCCAACAGATCACTCAGATCACTAGGATCACATCGGCTAGAAATACCAAGGGTTCACTCTAAGCATGGCGAGTCTGCTTTTAGCTACTATGCCAGCCGCAGCTGGAACCAGCTTCCAGAAGAGATCAGATGTGCTCCTACAGTCACATTCAAATCCAGACTCAAAACACATCTGTTTAGCGGTGCATTTACTGAATGAGCACTGTGCCACTGTTCGTCCGACTGTTCGCACTGTATTTTATGTTTTAATTATTCTGGTTTCATTTGATTATTTCTGTATTTTATCATTTATTCTAAACTTTTTTAATTATTCTGATTTCTTTTTGGGTTTTTACATTTCTTCAATGTTAAGCACTTTGAATTACCAGTGTGTATTAAATGTGCTATATAAATAAACTTGCCTTGATACTCTGATTAACAGCTGAAGGGAAAAGCAGACCGAGATTCCTCACTACATCGATTTGTTTGTTTTATAGCCTAGGGCTATCTGTTTTCCTTTATTTTATTTACTTCTTTTTTTGTGTGCAATTTATTGTTGTAATGATCATAATTAGGCTAACTGTGATTCTGAGATTCTGAGATAGGGCAATGGAAATGAATGTATTCTATAGCTCCCATCTTTCGCATAAGATGTTTGTGTGAAAAACTGGCAAAATAACAACTGGCAAGAAGCCTACAAAACATTGCTTTCATTGCAAAAATCTTTCAGTGAATGTTGTTCGGCTGCAGTTCCAAACGCTTCCACTAGAGGAAACTCTCTCAATGCGTCATTTCTGACTGCGAGGAGCACAAGTGTTAATATTATTTACAGGACCATTAACCTGTTCAAATCATGTCCATGATTTCTTTTTGTGTTCACATAGCAAGTGCAAAACCCTTTACCAAGTTACGAACCATTCCGATGATAAAAAAAAATAAAGTAAAACTTTTCAGTCAAAAATGACCAAAGAGCACTAAGACATTTAGATGTGACACATTGTGTGTCCTTCAGGTGTGTGTGATTGTGTGGAGGACAGTTCAGTTTATCATTACAATAGATGGCAGAGGTCAGAGCTGTTCATTCGTACACAAAGAGAGTTGAGCCTTGAGTCGCTGTATTAAACTCCTGCGCTTCAATAACACAAACACACACTGAACACACACTTTAACTCAAGGATCCTTCATTCTGCAGAAAACAGCCTGAGATCCACAGCACGTGCCAAACACCATCTGGGTCTACGTTCTGCTCACATGGCTGTTTATTTGATCAAAAAATACAGTAAAAATGGTGAAATATTATTGCAATGTAAAACATCTGTTTTCTATGTGACTATATAGTAAAGTGTAATTTATTCCTGTGATCAAAGCTGAATTTTCAGCATCATTACTCCAGTCTTCAGTGTCACGTGATCCTTCAGAAATCACTATAATATGATGATTTGATGATCAAGAAACATTTATGATTATTATCAATGTTGAAAACAGTGATACATTTTAATTTTTAGGATTCTTTGATGAATAGAAAGTTCAAAAGAACTGAATTTATATTAAATAGAATATTTTGTAACATTGTCTTTACTGTCACTTTTGATCAATTTAATGCGTCATTGATGAATTAATGTTAAAATAAATCTTACAGATCACAAACTTTTAAACAGCAGCGTACATTAAAACAGGTTATCTAAAATACATTTCATATATATATATATATATATATATATATATATATATATATGTATGTATTAATAATATATAGTCACAAGGACGCATTAAATTGATCAAAAGTGACTTTCTCCTGGGAAATGAAACTGTTTTCAACATTGATAATAATCATAAATGTTTTTTCTTTCTGAAGACTGGAGTAATTATGCTGAAAATTCAGCTTTGTTCACATTACACTTTACAATATATTCACACAGAAAACAGCTGTTTAACATTATAACAATATATCACTATTTTTACTGTATTTTTCATCAAATAACACGGCCTTGGTGAGCAGAAGAGACTCTTTAAAAAAAAAATTCTCTTACTGACCCCAAACTTTTGAATTAATATATAAACAAGAAATTTTCAAATTTAATGTATTTTAGATACACAATATATATATATATATATATATATATATATATATATATATATATATATATACCTAGAATATATTACCTGCAGTTATTAACAATAACAATTCCTTTTATTTTTCAAAATTTTTTAATGAAAATTATACACAAAATCTACAAACACATGAGCTCATGATGGATCTTCACGTGTGTTTCAGTGATGCACTCGTGTGACGTCGCCGCCAGATGCAGATGTACCACATGTGGGACATGTAATCTTCAGCGTCTGCGAATCACACGGGCGTTTCTGCCGCAAACACGGTCCACACGTGAGATGAGCGCAGGGCAGAACGTACGACGGGACGCTGGAGGAATATACTGACAACGAACACGAGCAAAACACACACGTGTGCTGTCCTGGAAAACACACAGAAGGGAAGGAGATGAATACAGCAAACATATGCTTATGATGTCAGGAACTTTGAGATCATTCACTGTAACATTTACTGAAACAAGTTGGCAAAAAGATGACATGATTACATGACACTTTTAAAAATCCCCCTGTAGTCAATCATTTTATCCCTTAAAACTCATCTTTGATCACCAAAATTACATATTTAAATGTTTTTTTTAAGATATTTTTTCCCTAAAATATCTTGAATGTAACTCGACACCCTTGCCTCATTTAGTATGCGCGGTTCTATGAATATGCAAATGAGCCCCGCCTCATCTCACTCACTCAGAGATCCACTCGTTGACGATCACACGTTGATCTGATTGGTTACAAGGTAGTTTGTGACGTCAGAAACACCAGCGATTTCAAAGCGTGTTTTTGAGACTGTCTTTGGTTCACTGCAGTTTTAAGCAGAAAATACTCAGCAATGCTGTCGACTTATGAATTTACACATGCTTTGTCTTAAAGCATATTAAAAACACCACATAGACATATAAGCAACATTAAACGCTGGATTTTCACCACAGGGGGACTTTAACTATTGATTCTCGATCAGAAACCCAATAAAAGTGAGGTGAAGAGCAGGAAGTCTGTCATGCATTGGGAACATGGTCATGAAAAAAATTAGGATCTTACAAAACATACAATAATAAAACATCAGTGTTTTATTAGAACAACTGAAAGGAAATATATAGCTGAAATGACTGTTATTGAACTGAACTGAATCAACATTGATCTGAATGACGACTGTCTTCTGTAGAGCTGCTTTACAGCGCAATTGGAAGTTTGCATCTATTCAGACGGTAATAGTTTCAAATGTGGATTTCTGTAAAAATAAATTTGCATGGCACATCAGTGATAAAACTCTGATAAAAGTTTTATCCGATAAAATGATAAAACTTCACATGATGGTCTGCTGTAAATAAAATGTCATGCTTGGAATAATACAAATAAATTCGTATTAAATTTAATAATAGGAAAATACGGTTCTATTTATTATTTAAATCTCATTTCGAAAAATAGGAAACTAGACGCACGTATGCTATATTACAAATGCTTCTTATATCCTTGCATTCTATCTCAAAAGAATGTAATTTTTAAAAAATATGGAAATTAGCGGAAACGGAAAGTTAATGACGCATCTTATTTACATGAGATACAAATAAAGCTGCTTGATCTATTTTAATGTTGTGTATAATAGCCTACATTTAAAAAAATTGATATATTTTGCTGCCGCAAAAACGTCCCATTTCAAATGTTAACGTGCTTTTTTATTTTTCTCATTTTTGTTCGCTGAGGTGGATCGGTGATGAAATATTGTTCTTGTAAATACTTTCCAGTATTTTAATCAAACATTGTATGTGCGGTGCTTCACAGTGATCAAAAAAGGATTTAAACAGTGAATTTTGAAGTGATCTCTTCTTGTAAACTTGTAAATGTTGAAAATACCGTATACCCCCATGAGAAACAATAACCGTCCATTGACTGTTATTTTCCAGTTTATTACAGTGAAGCTGTACTGTATGAAGCACTATATGTATATATATCTCAGTCTCGTACCGGTGGAAGCGTCCACATGGGAAGAGGTTTTGCTGGGTGAAGTGAACACTGGTAACCCATGAAGTGCAGCGTTCAGCGCCTGATCTAAACTGTCTGCTAAGCGCCGCTCATGCGAGTCCGAGTCTGAAACACAAGGAGAAATACATCAGACATGAACGTGAGCAAAACATGCATCAGAAACCAAGGCTGCAAACATTTTTTGGGGGGGGGTTAAAGTCCCTACTTCACTATTGTGACGAATATCCGAGTGAAACGCTTCAGGAATGAGAACAAATGTGGGCGGGGCTTGATTTTGTTTGTGTGGAATTGATTGGATGGTTGTGGTTTGCTATTGGCTGATCTCATGTGAGTGACAGGTTGCCCCGCCCACATCATCAGAGAAGAGATGCTGCAAGAGGAAGGTATTCTGATTCAAGATTACCATCTAAATTAATATAACACAATAATGATGATAAATCGTTTAGAATAAACACTGCAATATTGCATTAAAAAAAATTGGTGAAAAGAAGATTTGAATTCCATTCGAAATCAATTCCACAACCAGGAATCAGAATCTGAGTCAATTCCAAAAAATTGGTGGATTCTGTGAACAGTTAAGCCCCGCCTCCTTTGCTCTGATTGGTCATCTCAATCATTTTGACATTGATGAGCGCTGAGACAAAAAATGCGCTATTTAGACTTTTTGTCATCCTAACAATACAGAGAGTTGTGCGTAATGGAGTGCAGTAATTAATAAAACAATTTGATTATTCAGAGGAATCTGTCCTTCTCAGTGTTTATGGTAGTTATGATCCTGTCAGAAACAATGTGTGTGTCCTAATCAAGCAGCAACCTTACGATCTCTCATGAATCCCACACGGACTGAAACTGCAGTTCATCGACTGGCCACTAGAGACAGGCTGCAAAAGAGTCAATGCCCACGTTAAAATGCCCAACTTTACAGCAGGAAAAAATGTGTTTACAGCCTGTGCAATATCGTGTTGTTGGAACTGAAATTTTAAAAATGTGAGGCTTTGAGCGCTGTTGAGTGGGATCGTAAACGCCTCTGATTGGCCATTGTGTTCACGCGCTCATCAAATATGTCTGTGATTGGCTACAATGATCAGCGCTTCAAAAACATTTTGTAAATATACATCAATGACGCTCTTCAGCGAGCGCTTGCACAGATACAGACGATGCTTTCAAACACTCGCGCTCCCTTTTTTAAAACACTTTCAAACACTTCCGTGCGTTGATCATTGTAGCCAATCACAGACATATCTGATGAGCACGTGAACACAATGGCCAATCAGAGGCGTTTACGATCCCACTCAACAGCGCTCAAAGCCTCACATTTGTAAAATTTTTGAAAACACTAGTACTAAAAGCAAAAAAAATAGCTAATGTTGCCCTTCATGACGACAATGAGGAGGTTTAATTTTTTTATAACTCATCCGCTTAAATTACATTAAGCCTTAAAGTTCTGGATAATTAAGGGCGTGGCCACTTGATTGACAGGTGGATTGCCGCTGATGTCACTACTAGCCGCTTGTCTGCTGTCTGTTAGCGTCACATGTGGTGAAGAGATGAGTCCCACTGAAGAGATGGCAAACCAAGCAATCCGATTGGTTCAAAGAACGTTTTATGGTAATCGCTTTAGTGCATGGTTACAAATCAGACAAAATCAATTTATTATAGAAGTCGTTTGAACTACGTTATAACGAGTCATTAATGTCATTTAACTTATATTTTTCATATACTACTATATATCCGAGGCTATAGATTGTGAATTTAAACATTTTTCCGATCTTAGTGTTTTTTAGTTAGCTTAGATAGTAGCATAGCATGTAGCTATCCGATGAGCGTGCTAACGTTAGCTGAGCTTTACTTGAGCTTATACTGCCTTACCGTATTCACAGCAATTCGTAATGCAATTATAATTATGTCATTATTTTTTCGGAATAATCACCGTAATATGTTGTACAAATTTTGTAATTAAAAGAACCTTGAAATAATGTTAATTTGAGTTTATTACTATTTTTCTTATTAT
The DNA here is from genome assembly GCF_051911475.1 of Siphateles boraxobius. Lineage (NCBI taxonomy): Eukaryota > Metazoa > Chordata > Actinopteri > Cypriniformes > Leuciscidae > Siphateles > Siphateles boraxobius. Next base: position 963,426 of record NW_027509202.1, on the reverse strand, counting down.
CAGTTTATCCATTTAAATAAATGACAGATGAGAACAGATTTAGATCAGGCATACTAATGAGGTCCTAAGCCAGGACCCATCTCTTCACCACAACATCACCTCAGCTAATCCGCCTCGCTGCACATTTACGTTTATCCGCGAGTGACGCGCTAACAAGATGGCGACAGCCGGCTCCGCCCACTTTGGGCTTCAAAAACGCTCTTCAGAAACACTACGAGTGACGTTACGAACATTTGTGACATTCAAACCTGAGTGAGTTTGGAGATTTTTCCTCAACGGAGAACGACCGGGATCAGCGCTAGTCGAGGGAAAGCTGGAGTCGTACTTTCTTTTAGCAGAACGGCTCGGAGTTGATCCTGAAACGGATCCATGAAATCTTAAAGTTTCTGTGTTTCCACTGGAGTCTGTGACGGTTTTAACCTCTGCAAGTCTTGACGGTTGTGGTTTAGCTAGTGGATTATTCCTGCTCCCGACTCCTGTGCATCCCGTCTGCAGAGCCAAACGATCAATACGAGTTTTTAAGAGAGGATTCGGAAGAGGTTTTGAGCTTTGGGAAAAAGGAACGCCGGTAAACGGGTCGTTGGGAAGACGACCCCACGTCGCTTCTCTCTTCCAATACTCCTCTAAAGTGCTGTTATCAATGATCACTCCGCTAGGCAGGATCATCGGGAAAACCATGAGTTCTTGTGTGAGCGGATCTAGGAATTCCTCTGGGATTGGGATGTCGTCTGTGATATTCCCACTTGGTTTGGGAGGAACTGCAATCGTATGGTTTGTGCGTTTAACGCTGTTTAGATGTGCATCCAGAATTTTTTCAAGTTCAGAAGCAGGACAGGATCGGGAAGGAGACGCCCAAACGGAAAGGGATTTGATTCCCAACACACACCCTTTGCTGAAGGGAACGCTGATTCTGAGATGAGCGACGGATACGAGTGATCCGCGACTCCAAAGATTTTGCGCTTTAGCTTCGGATTCCGGCGCAGGAGGAAGATCGGGAAACGGATCTCGCGGTTTGAACGCAGGATTTAGGAAACACACTCGAAGCTCCTCTTGTAAATCACACCGAGACACGAGCTGGAAACGAACGCCGTCACGATCCGAACAGACTAGGATCTCAATCCTACAGGAGCTCCGGCCCGGATCGGATCCCGAGGGAAAGAGCTCGAGGTCGAGTCGACACAGGTCCACACACACCGGGAAGCTCAGCGTCACGTGGACGGGAGGACGGAGGAAATACTCGAGCTTGAACCCGCGCCGGCGAGCGATCGGGTCTCCGGAGAGAAGGTTCGAGACGTCGTGTCCGTCAGCACACAGCTGCGGGAGAAGAAGAAACACAGGGAGAGGTTGAAGGACACACACACACAAACACACACACACACACGTCATATGCATGTATTCTTGGTACAGAACATTGGAAGGTCAGATCAGACGCACACAAGACTCTCGTCCGTTGAGACACAATGCAGTCAGAGCTTTATTACTCATGATGATTTCACAGGTGTTTTAAAGGGAAGGTTGGAGGAGAATATGTCATTATTTACACACTCTCTCACACACACACACACACACACACACAGATGCTCTAACACACTCAAACACACACTTACATACAGACACTCTCTCACTCTCTCACACACACAATCGCTCACCCTCTCAAACACACACACACACACACACACACACACACAGACACACACACACATACAGACACTCTCTCTCAAACAAACACAATCAATCACTCACTCACTCACACACTCTCAAACACACACACAATCACTCACTCTCTCAAACACACACTCACACACACACACACACACACACACACACACACACACAATCACTCACTCTCTCAAACACACACACAATCACTCACTCTCTCAAACACACACACAATCACTCACTCTCTCAAACACACACACACACAGACACACACACACACACACACACAATCACTCACTCTCTCAAACAAACACAATCAATCACTCACTCACTCTCAAACACACACACACACACACACACACACAATCACTCACTCTCTCAAACACACACACAATCACTCACTCTCTCAAACACACACTCACACACACACACACACACACACACACACTCTCTCAAACACACAATCACTCACTCTCTCTCAAACACACACACACACACACTCACACACACAATCACTCACTCACTCTCTCAAACACACACACACTCACTCTCTCTCAAACACACACACTCACTCTCTCTCAAACACACACACACTCACTCTCTCTCAAACACACACACTCACTCTCTCTCAAACACACACACTCACTCTCTCTCAAACACACACACACTCACTCTCTCTCAAACACACACACACTCACACTCTCTCAAACACACACACACACACACACACACTCACACACACAATCACTCACTCACTCTCTCAAACACACACACACACTCACTCTCTCTCAAACACACACACACTCTCACTCACTCACATTCTCTCCCTCTCTCTCTCTCTCTCTCTCTCTCTCTCTCTCACACACACACACACTCACTTACTCTTTCTCACTCTCTTGCACACTAACTCTCACACACACATTCACAAACTCTCTCTCACACACACATGTTTTTCATCATTTACAGCATCATGCTGTTAGAAATGCACTCCTTAATGCAGGATTTAAGAGCTTTGGCTTTTCCAGCATTTCATTCTGAAGGATCTAAGCTAGTGTAAATCGGATTTATTAATCAATTTATCTATTTATCAATCTTTTATGATTTAATAATTATTTATAGTTTAGTTTAACTTTATTGTCGTATTTATTTACCTTCCACACTGGTTTCATACAGAAAAACATGCACTGGCGACATTATTCCTTTTCATTTCCAAACATCCCGCAATAATATTAAAAATCATAATCAAAACAATCAATCATTCTCTTGGATTAACTAAAAAAATAGTTTTGTTTAAAATAATCACCACCATTGGAACAAACAATTTTTTATATACATTTATCTAGCCAGAGATTTATGAATTATTTATTAATGATTTGTGCCATATATTACTATTACTCACGTCTTATTATTGTGGGGCTTCATTGAGTTTTTGTCTTAACGAATAAGAGAATTTTTAAAGTGTTTAATCATGGGATGTTGTTGTAAAGCTGTTTGTTGTACTTGTGCTGGTCAAACATACGCAACTAAGATTATATATTAATCATATTAATCAAAGTTTCCCTGTCAAGACTTTTAATACAGTTTGGGTACCAGGCAAAATTTTGATATGATGTAGATGCTTCCTAAACACTTTGAATGCATTACACACACGATGTGATGCTTCGTTACAGTTTTAAAGTATTAATTATAGTATTATACTCTGTGTATGAAACAGAATTGTTCTCATGTTTTGTTAAATGGAAGGAAAACTATACGATGAGTAAATTATGACTTTACATTTTTTATGTTTTATTATGAACCCAAAAAAATCATAGTTTTTTTTTCTTTTGTGTAAAATAGCAATGTTGCTATAAACTGTCATGTTTATATTTGTATGTCATTAATCTCAATTAAATAAACAACTCTTCAGTGATGCATGAGTGTGATTTTATTAACATTAGTTTGAACTTCATTGAAGTGCATCAGTGAAATGGATTCAGTCATGAGTGTGTGTGTGTGTGTGTGTGTGTGTGTGTGTGTGTGTGTGTGTGTGTGTGTGTGTGTGTGTGTGTGTGTGTGTGTGTGTGTGTGTGTGTGTACCTTGTTGCATTGAACGGAGGTGTGGAAGTGTGGCAAGCACAGGTTGAGCACCATGATGATGATCCTGCATCTACAGAGACAGAATCTGAAACACTAGAAGAGACAAACACACAAAACTGTTTATGGGTCAAGTTATTGGAACGAGCTACAAGTCATTTATCTCAATCTCTGCACTTAAAAGAAAACTATTAGGGAGTGTTTTTATCACAGCTTGTCAATGTTTTAAATGAATGTGTGTGTGTGTGTGTGTGTGTGTGTGTGTGTGTGTGTGTGTGTGTGTGTGTGTGTGTGTGTGTGTGTGTGTGTGTGTGTGTGTGTGTGTCTGTGTGTGTGTGTGTGTGTGTGTGTGTGTGTGTTTAGTAGTAATCTATGTATGACTTGCCTGGTTAAATAAATAAAATAAAATCATCAATCATACTAGAACAATACAGGCACTTTCAATAGAGTTACTGGAACTGAACCTTTAATGGAGAAATACACTTCTGCAAAGAATGTACTTTATACACACACACACACACACACACACACACACACACACTCGCTAACACACACACACACACACACACACACACTGACAGTCACTCACTAACACACATACACGCGGACAGTCAGTCAGTCAGTCACTCACACTCACACACACACACACTGACAGTCACTCACTAACACACATACACGCGGACAGTCAGTCAGTCAATCAGTAACTCACACTCACACACACAGACAGTCACTCACTAACACACATACACGCGGACAGTCAGTCAGTCAGTCAGTCACTCACACTCACACACACACACACACACACACACAGACAGTCACTCACTAACACACATACACGCGGACAGTCAGTCAGTCAGTCAGTCACTCACACTCACACACACACACACACACACACACACACACACACACACACACACACACACACACACACACACACACATACAGTCACTCACTAACACACATACACGCGGACAGTCAGTCAGTCAGTCAGTCACTCACACTCACACACACACACACACACACACACACACACACAGTCACTCACTAACACACATACACGCGGACAGTCAGTCAGTCAGTCAGTCACTCACACTCACACACACACACACAGACAGTCACTCACTAACACACATACACGCGGACAGTCAGTCAGTCAGTCAGTCACTCACACTCTCACACACACACACACACAGACAGTCACTCACTAACACACACACACACACAGTCACTCACTAACACACATACACGCGGACAGTCAGTCAGTCACTCACACTCACACACACACACACACACACACACAGACAGTCACTCACTAACACACATACACGTGGACAGTCAGTCAGTCAGTCAGTCACTCACACTCACACACACACACACACACACACAGACAGTCACTCACTAACACACATACACGCGGACAGTCAGTCAGTCAGTCAGTCACTCACACACACACACACAGACAGTCACTCACTAACACACATACACGCGGACAGTCAGTCAGTCAGTCACTCACACTCACACACACACACACACACACACACACACACACACACACACACACACACACACACATACAGTCACTCACTAACACACATACACGCGGACAGTCAGTCAGTCAGTCAGTCACTCACACTCACACACACACACACACAGACAGTCACTCACTAACACACATACACGCGGACAGTCAGTCAGTCAGTCAGTCACTCACACACACACACACACACACACACACACACACACACACAGTCACTCACTAACACACATACACGCGGACAGTCAGTCAGTCACTCACTCACTCACACACACACACACACACACACACACACACACAGACAGACAGACAGTCACTCACTAACACACATACACGCGGACAGTCAGTCAGTCAGTCAGTCACTCACACACACACACACACACACACACACACACACACACACACACACACACACACACACACACACAGTTCAATGTACACATAATACACAGTATACAACTGCACAAACGTGCAAGAAAGAAAGAGTTTAATAGATCGAGAAAACGATGAATAAAGCACATAACTTTCCGAGATTCACACATTTGATTTACACTGATGAAAACAAAACTCACCCGCAGGAGAAGAAACAGAGAAACAGCAGCGGCGCTGACGTCACAGCTACTTCCGGGAGCAAAGAGGCGCGCGCGGCTCAGTGCTGCCCCCTGCCGGCGGGAAACGACTTTAAAGTAACGAACGCCAGCTGATTTATCTTCTTGGGTTGCATTAAATACATCTTAAAATAATGAATCGAGGGTTTAATGATTGGATTTAGTAATTTAAATTTTTAACACACGATGTTTCCTGAACTTATACATTTGAGTTGCTCACAGAGATCCCTGAGATCACAAAATCAGCTGCTCTTGAAATTCGTCGGTCACGTGTAAAAACTAAAGGAGATCGTGCTTTCTCAGTCGCTGCTCCTAAGTTGTGGAATGGGTTACCAATGTTCATCAGATCCTCTATACTGTAACCATGTTTAAATCTCAGCTTAAGACATGTGTGTTTGATGAAGCCTTTGCTGACCGCTAGACTTTGATTTTATATCTATACTATTTTATTACTTCTTTATTCTTTCTTGTATTTTATTGTGTTTTATCTAATTCGTTTGAAATTGTACAGCACTTTGGTACACAGTGTGTTTTTTAAGGTGCTTTATAAATAAACTTTGATATGATTTGATTTGATAATATCCACACAACATAAATATATATAATGTCATAAAGTTGTATCTGTATCCACAAAATGTACACGCATATTCATATTGCTTTTGTTGTCAAATTCATAAGCGAATTCATATAGCCTACTCCACAAAAAAAAAAAACATTCGGATTTCAGGGCTTTACAAAAGACGTTGACACTAACATTACAGATGTTATTTTAAAATATGGAATCAGAAATATATATATATATTTTGTCTAAACAGTTTCACGTCAATTGAGTTATTTATTTCCTTCAGAAGCACCATGCTTTATTTGTATATTTCATATTTAAGTAAGGATTTGACGATATAGCCTACTGTAGCTAGGCTATATTATTGTTTTTGTTCCAGAACAAAAAAAAAAAATGAACATACCTGTCAAACTGGGCAAAAACATGTTGTTGTTTTTTAATGGGAAATAATAACACACTTAGGGTATCATGTTTATTATCAAACGTCTCAAAAAAAGACGATATGGATTGATGTGTCTTTATCGTTTAATGTGTTTTTGATTGAGCATTTTTACGCAAGTCATTACAGTAACATAAATACAAACAATAGAAGTATAAAAACATAGCTTTTGTTCTCTAAATCAATTAATTACATCATCAAATCAAATGATTACATCAGAACTACATCGAAAGGAATATGGTTTTGGGAAATTGTTGATGCATTTGAACCACATGTTACAGAAAAACAAAGCTGAAATATCGGCTTTATTAATTCACAATAACCAGAACGATGAAATAACAGTAATTTTCATCTTTTTTCAAAATATTCACACGCAATATGTTGTTATACTGGAAATAACGATTTGACACATAAATAACCATCATATCCACAGCCTGCCTGTCTACACAACACTGAACATAGCAGCAGTTCTCAGAGAACCTTCCAGAAACACCAATGTAGAATTAGTCAAAGCAAGTTCGGTTGCCTGTAATTTTGCACCGAATTAAAATGAAATAAAAACTGAGACAATTTTTTTTTATTTTTCTTCAAGTAATTCTATCTGCAGATAGGAGCCCTCTGTTTGTTGTCTAATGACCCCTGGCGTTCACGTTTAGAAACTGAAACACGGATTCCTTCAAATGCAGAATAATTAAGACTTCGTAAGGTCTCTTCTGCTCGCCAAGGCTGCATTTATATAATCAAAATATTTGATTATGTTTTCTATGTGAATATATAGTAAAGTGTAATTTATTCCTGTGATCAAAGCTGAATTTTCAGCATCATTACTCCAGTCTTCAGTGTCACATGATCCTTCAGAAATCACTATAATATGATGATTTGATGCTCAAGAAACATTTATGATTATTAGCAATGTTGAAAACTGTGATGCACTACCATTCGAAAGTTTGGAGTAAGTAGGAGTTTTATTTTATTTTTAAAAGAAGAAATTAAATCAATACTTTTATTCAGCAAAGACACATTAAATTGGTCAAAAGTGACAGTAAAGACGTTTATAATGTCACAAAAGATTATATTTCAAATAAATGTTGTTCTTTTGAACTTTCTATTCATCAAAGAATCTTGAAAAATAAAATTGATCACGTTTTCCACAACAAAAATAAACATTGCTAATAATCATAAATGTGTCTTGAGCATCAAATCATCATATTATAGTGATTTCTGAAGGATCATGTGACACTGAAGACTGGAGTAATGATGCTGAAAATTCAGCTTTACTATATATATTCACATAGAAAACAGCTGATTTACATTCTACTAATATAAATATATCATATTTTTACTGTGTATTTATGATTCAAAAACATTAAAAATCTTAATTATTCCAAACTTTTCACCAGTAGTTTATAGAACACCTTTAAAGCTACACTGTGTAACTTTTTTAGTTTATTCTTAGCTAAAAACACTAAGTTCTTTCAAAAATATATGTGCTCATTAATGTATATTTACTTCGTTCAAGTAATAAAGTATTCTCGTGAGTGTATAATATGCCATTGAAAATACATACGGGTGGGGGGGTTCTAATGTCGGTCGCCATGTTGCCCCTCCATCTTGAAAGTACATTAGCCAAAGAGGGACATACGGTTAATTCAAGCTTCACCTTTCACTCATGGACGGGGTCGAACTGGAAGCCATGCTAATCTTGGACTACATTGGCCACCGTAGGAGTTAAAACGAAATCGGAATTGAGAGGAACAGAAACTAATATTCACTGGATGGTCATATACCTTTTCACCGCTAGATGGGGGTAAAAATCACACAGTGTAGCTTTAAGCAAAGCGATGGAAAAATCTCTTTCGATTCATAACTGTATTTGTTGTTCTTGTTGTTCTTTAGTGCGTTCGGGTCTCTGTTGCACAGACCTCAAATTGTCTCCGATAAACTATAATAATATTTCACTATTTTTACTGTTTTTTTTTTGCTCAGAAAAATGCAGCATTGGTGAGTTTTCAAAAACATTTAAAAATCGTAATCATTTCAAACATTTGAATGATAGTTTATAGAACCCCTTCCAGAGATGGAAAAATGTGTGCATCTTTTTTTGATTCATAACTGCATTTGTTGTTCTTTCACCTCGGGTCTCTTTTGCACAGACGTCGATTGTCTCTGATAAACTATAATATTATTTCACTATTCTTACCGTATTTTTGATCAGATAAATGCAGCATTGGTGAGTTTTCAAAAACATTAAAAAAATCATAATTATTCCAAACGTTTGACGGATAGTTTATAGAACCCCTCTCAGCAAAGAGATGGATAAATGTGTGCATCTTTTTTTGATTCATAACTGCATTTGTTGTTCTTTCAGCTCGGGTCTCTTTAGTGCGTTTGGTTCTCTGTTGCGCAGACGTCGATTGTCTCTGACTAAAGTCCTAAATCTCTGTGGACTCGATGCGCTCCAGACGGGACGGTCCGGGCCACGGCGGCGCCAGCTGATGCAGAGCCGGTGTTTTGGGATCGTCGGGACAGAGCGTGCCGGGCGCCGGGACGGGGATGGAGAGGGAATCGGACCCGAGCTGCCCGACCCGCTCCTCCAGCGCCTGGTTCCTCTGCAGCGTCTCCACGTAGCTGATCTGCAGCTGGGCCTGGTACTTCAGCACTCGCTCCTTCTCGTCCTGCCAGGTGTGTCTCTCCTGAGCGAAGGTGAGCGCTTGTCTCTCGCGCTGCTGGCGCTCCAGGTGTAGCTCTCCCGTCAGTCGCTCCAGCTGACGGCGTAGCTCCGCCTCCTGCCGCTGCGCTTTAGCCTCGTCGCTCTGCAGGCTGAGGAGCGAGTCCACCGTGGCGCTGAGCGGTTCGGGCGTTCGGGGCGAGTGAAGGCCGGCCCACGGCGGACTGATCGCGCTCCTGCAGCTTAACTCGTTTAGGGCCCGTTTGAGACCCAGGACCTCGGCTTCGAACACCACCAGCTTGTCACGCAACATCGACACCTGCAGACACAGCAAAACATACCAGTGAAAAATATGAAATATTATTATAATTTCAAACATATGTGAATATATAGTAAACCAAACCATTTGGTGGAATCAACATAGTGCATTATTGAATCAATTACGAGTGTAATCAACATATGTCAACATAAAGCTGCATTTATTTAATCTAAAAATACAGTAAAAAATATGAAATATTATTATAATTTCAAACATATGTGAATGTATAGTAAACCAAACCATACGAGTGGAATCAACATAATGCATTATTGAATTGATTATGAGTGTAATCAACATATGTCAACTTAAGGCAGCGTTTATTTAATCTAAAAATACAGTAATAAATATGAAATATTATTATGATTTAAAACAGCTGTTTACTTTGTGAATATATAGCAAAGTGTAATTTATTCCTGTTATCAAAGCATTAAATTGATCAAAATCAAGTGGAATTGATTACGAGTGAAATCAACATATGGCTGCATTTATTTGATCAAAAATACAGTAAAAATTAATATACGAAGATATGAGTTAGGGATGCACCGATACGAAAACTTTGTCCGATACCGATACTTCTTTATATTTGAAAGCCGATAACCGATATATCGGCCGATAAACCTAAATCCAAATTTTGTCCAATACCGATAACCAATAATTATTTATATTTGAAAACCGATAACCGATATATCGGCCGATAAACCTGAATCCAAATTTTTAAATAATTTTTTAGATTCTGATTACAAAAACAAGTCTCACAATTAAAAGCCACGTTCCAAACACACACTTATAATGTTCAAATTATAATTTTATGAGGCCGATATGACACGTGTTGCACTTTACTGTATTTTCCTTTTTTGAAGTGATTCCAATCATATTTCAAGCAATTCAAAATCATCATGTTGAACAGTGCGCATCTGAAGAGTCTCAGCTGAAGGCAATAATACATTATTTATCAGCTTTAATATATCGGCCACATTTTCTTATGGGGCCGATAACGATAACATTAAAAATTAACATATATCGGCCGATACCGATACAGTGACAGATATATCGTCCAATCCCTATATATTATCCTAACATTGTAATATCATCGTTATGTTGTAATAATAATTGTATATAGTACAATTATATCGTATCGTGAGTTCAGTATCGTGATATGTATCGAATCGTGACATGAGGTTATCGTTACACACCTAAAAAATCAGTTAAAACAGTGTATAATAACAGTGTGTATGAGTGTTTCTGCAGCACCTCAGTCAGCGTTCGCTTCAGTTCTCCTTCACATCGCTCCAGCTCTCGGCTCTTGCTGGCGTACGAGTCCTTCAGGCCGATCATGGTCTCCTCGCGCTCCTTCAGCTGGGCGTTCAGCTCCTTCATTTGACCCCTGAGGGCCACCATCTCTCCGGCCCGCTGCGTAACCTCGTTCTGGCTCTCTCGAAGCTGTTGTTTCAGGAGAGAGATCTCGCCCACTTTCTGACACAGCTGCTCAACACAAACCACACACACGCAAGTCACGTCAGCTTCAATTATACAGCGCTTTAACAATATAGAGTTTCACAGCAGCTTTACAGTGATAATAGGAGATTACAGTAACAGAGATTGTTTAGGCTTTACAGCAGATCTAGAATAAAGTTATTGTCCAGATAAAGTTAGTTTTGATTGATTCACTTCCGTTGTAAAGATCATTAGTTATTAACTTAGCGGCCGCTAACACACACCGTTTTAACAGAAAACACACTTTTAATGTGTTCTGGACGTTCATTTACACACAACAGTGTTTGAGCTCGAGAACACACACTCTGAAACAGAACCAAAACGCACGTCTAGTCAAGTCATGCACTTTTATTATGGATAGATGCACTTTTATTATGGATAGATGCACTTTTATGATGGACAGATGCACTTTTATGATGGATAGATGCACTTTTATGATGAATAGATGCACTTTTATGATGAATAGATGCACTTTTATGATGAATAGATGCACTTTTATGATGGATAGATGCACTTTTATCATGGATAGATGCACTTTTATGATGGATAGATGCACTTTTATCATGGATAGATGCACTTTAATGATGGATAGATGCACTTTTATCATGGATAGATGCACTTTAATGATGGACAGATGCACTTTTATCATGGATAGATGCACTTTTATGATGAATAGATGCACTTTTATGATGAATAGATGCACTTTTATGATGAATAGATGCACTTTTATGATGGATAGATGCACTTTTATCATGGATAGATGCACTTTTATGATGGATAGATGCACTTTTATCATGGATAGATGCACTTTAATGATGGATAGATGCACTTTTATCATGGATAGATGCACTTTTATGATGAATAGATGCACTTTTATGATGAATAGATGCACTTTTATGATGAATAGATGCACTTTTATGATGGATAGATGCACTTTTATCATGGATAGATGCACTTTAATGATGGATAGATGCACTTTTATGATGGATAGATGCACTTTTATGATGGATAGATGCACTTTAATGATGGACAGATGCACTATATCATGGATAGATGCACTTTAATGATGGACAGATGCACTTTTATCATGGATAGATGCACTTTTATGATGAATAGATGCACTTTTATGATGGACAGATGCACTTTTATGATGGATAGATGCACTTTTATGATGGACAGATGCACTTTTATCATGGATAGATGCACTTTAATGATGGATAGATGCACTTTTATGATGGATAGATGCACTTTTATGATGGATAGATGCACTTTTATCATGGATAGATGCACTTTAATGATGGACAGATGCACTTTTATCATGGATAGATGCACTTTTATGATGAATAGATGCACTTTTATGATGAATAGATGCACTTTTATGATGAATAGATGCACTTTTATGATGAATAGATGCACTTTAATGATGGACAGATGCACTTTTATCATGGATAGATGCACTTTAATGATGGATAGATGCACTTTTATGATGAATAGATGCACTTTTATGATGGATAGATGCACTTTAATGATGGACAGATGCACTTTTATGATGGACAGATGCACTTTTATCATGGATAGATGCACTTTTATGATGGATAGATGGACTTTAATGATGGACAGATGCACTTTTATGATGGACAGATGCACTTTTATCATGGATAGATGCACTTTTATGATGAATAGATGCACTTTTATGATGGACAGATGCACTTTTATGATGGATAGATGCACTTTTATGATGGACAGATGCACTTTTATCATGGATAGATGCACTTTAATGATGGATAGATGCACTTTTATGATGGATAGATGCACTTTTATGATGAATAGATGCACTTTAATGATGGACAGATGCACTTTAATGATGGACAGATGCACTTTTATGATGGACAGATGCACTTTTATGATGGATAGATGCACTTTAATGATGGATAGATGCACTTTTATGATGGACAGATGCACTTTTATCATGGATAGATGCACTTTTATGATGAATAGATGCACTTTTATGATGGACAGATGCACTTTTATGATGGATAGATGCACTTTTATGATGGACAGATGCAC
>NW_027509202.1:927500-945000 GCF_051911475.1 Siphateles boraxobius | reverse complement strand
ATGGAGAAATGCACTTTTATGATGACAGATGCACTTTTATGATGGACAGATGCACTTTTATGATGGACAGATGCACTTTTATGATGGACAGATGCACTTTTATGATGACAGATGCACTTTTATGATGACAGATGCACTTTTATGATGGACAGATGCACTTTTATGATGGACAGATGCACTTTTATGATGACAGATGCACTTTTATGATGACAGATGCACTTTTATGATGGACAGATGCACTTTTATGATGGACAGATGCACTTTTATGATGGATAGATGCACTTTTATGATGGTTAGATGCACTTTTATGATGGTTAGATGCACTTTTATGATGGAGAGATGCACTTTTTTGATGGACAGATGCACTTTTATGATGGACAGATGCACTTTTATGATGACAGATGCACTTTTATGATGGACAGATGCACTTTTATGATGGACAGATGCACTTTTATGATGGATAGATGCACTTTTATGATGGTTAGATGCACTTTTATGATGGTTAGATGCACTTTTATGATGGATAGATGCACTTTTATGATGGTTAGATGCACTTTTATGATGGAGAGATGCACTTTTATGATGGATAGATGCATTTTTATGATGGATAGATGCACTTTTATGATGGTTAGATGCACTTTCATGATGGTTAGATGCACTTTTATGATGGATAGATGCATTTTTATGATGGATAGATGCACTTTTATGATGGTTAGATGCACTTTTATGATGGATAGATGCACTTTTATGATGGAGAGATGCACTTTTTTGATGGAGAGATGCACTTTTATGATGGACAGATGCACTTTTATGATGGACAGATGCACTTTTATCATGGATAGATGCACTTTTATGGACTTCAAAACAGAAACAGCCATTCACTGCCATTATAAAGCTTGGAAGAGCCAGGACATTTATTAATATAACTCTGATTGTATTCGTCTGATAGAAGAATGTCATAAACACCTAGGATGACTTCAGGGTGAGTAAATCATGGGCTGATTTTCATTTTTGGGCGAACTATCCCTTTTAATAGCCCTCATAAATGTGTTCGTCCTATCCATCCATCTCCCGCTTCAGTCGTACCTGCTCAAGTTTTCCCGAGACCGCGAGAATCTTAGGTGGCGTTCGACTGTCCCTCTTGCTGTTGTTCCCGTCTCTGTTCTTTCCCGGTGCGACTCCGTCACGGCTCTTCTCCGCACCGTGACCCACGACGTTCCCACACGCATCCAGAGTCACTCCTGCTCCGGTACCAGTCCGGTGTTTCCCCTTCCCGTCCGGCCCGTTCCTGTTCCGCGGACCCCTCTCCAGCCGGGACGAGGTGATGTTTCCCAGTCCTCGATCTGCGGTGAACTCGTCACTGGAGCCCTCGGATGACGGCGGCTGGTGGAGACGATCGGATGGAGGCGGATGGAGCCGCTCGGCGCTGGATCTGACGTGATCTCGCCGGGTCAGAGCCGGGCCTCGAGGGAGGGTGGTGCGCGTGCCCACGCTCTTCATGGCGAACTCCTGCTCGCCCGCCACCCCACTGCCGACACTACCCATCCTGGGCGAACCGGGCCGTCACTCAACCTCCACATGGGCCGATACTGATGCCGGACCTCCTGACGGACACTGAGGCGGAAACGGGCGAGAAAGCACATTAAACATTTAAAAAATTCATCTATTCATCAAAGATGCATTAAATTGATTAAAAGTGAAAGTAAAGACATTGAGGTTGAAACAGGGGTGAGAAAATGTGTGGTAAGTATCAAAAAAAACATCTCTTTACTATTGATCAAAGATGCATTAAATTGATCAAAAGTGAAAGTAAAGACATTTATAATGTTACAAAAGATTCTATTTGAAATTCTTTTGAACGTTCTATTCATCAAAGAATCTGGAAAAATAAAATGCATCACGGTTTCCACAAACTGTTTTCAGCATTGATAATCGTAAATATTTCTTAAGCATCAAATCATCATATTATAGTTATTTTCTGAAGGATCATGTGACACTGAAAACTGGAGTAATGATGCTGAAAATTCAAAAAAATGTAAACGTAGCCGTGGTGAGAAAACCTTTGCATGATAAGAGTTAATCAAAAAGATTCACAAAGCATTCTTAAGAATAAATAAAAATTACAAATATTTTGTATTCCCAAATACACATCTTAATATCCAGTGCCTTTAGGTGTTTTTGCCTGATCTCCAAAGATAAACAAATGCACTTATAATAATGCACTAATAACTTAACCTAGTGACTGTACAGATTCATGCAATGAAGATCCAAACTTGTGTTCGACTCTTTATAGTTTTTTTTAACTGCTTACACACAAAATCTTTACATGTCACGATATTTCTGAAACCTGACACTCAAACACCAGAACCACAGAACAAATCTGCAAAACCATACACTCATTCTCGGCCCTCGACTCAGTTTTCAATTTCATAAAACACTTTTTGCAAACCACAACACACAATTCTCTATGTTACACACACAAAAATCGAACAGGAAGTTTCTCTTGATTTCCCTTTTCAAACACAACCTATCAAAAGCCACAGTAATTCATCAGAGCCTCACACACACACACACACACACACACACACACACACACACACACACACACACACACACACACACACACACACACACACACACACTCCTCACATGTGCAAACACTCATCGCTTTACTGAACGCCAACCAATCAGGGCTTTAGAATAGTTCTATAAATAGGTCAATGGTCAAGTTATGGGTTTTTCAGACTGTGTAATACTGTATTCTGTCACAAATGCTTACAGTAAAAAAAAATTGTTTGATTTCAAACTTGCTTTCATGTTTACCATTAATTTTTCAACATCTCTCCGCCAATTACTTTCAATCTTGTGCAGAATTGTATGTGAAATGAGAGCTTTAGGTTTTGAATAACTGTGTGCGTATGATATATCCAAAAAATATAATATTATGGCAAAGGTGTTTGCAACGTTACACAAATGTTTGCTTTTGTGATATTTTGAATGCAGTGCTTTATTTTTGCATGAGACTTGAGATATTTTGCATTTTGTGTGCAATTCTTGGATTTATGTGTTAAGTTTTGAAAAAAGAGGCAAATGTGTGTTAGCAGTTTAATATAACCTGTAAAACACCCACAGAGTTGCAGCACCATGTCTAACCAACAGGGGCTTCACACTCCAGTGCTCTACCATTACCTCATCTGTTCTCTCACTTCACATCTCACACACATTTGCTGTGGCACATTGGCTTATTATGGGCCACGAGGTGACTTATGTGTGGCTTTGTGTGTAAAGTGAATCAGAATGCATGAGAAACTTTTATTGGCTCCTGAAGGCCTCATCCTCCCTGAAAACCTGTAAGTTCTGGTCTGAGCGGTGAGTATCGAGTCCACCTGTGTGTCTAAACACAAAAGATCGCATCGCCTTTCATGTGCTGTGTTGTGTCTGAATAGAGACCTGCAGCTCCTTCTAAAAGCATGCATCTTAATAAAGCCCTGTTCTAATACACACTCTCCATTTTCTGCCTAACAATCTCCAGCTTCTGCACACAAACAAAGACGCAGCATGAAGATGTAAACCTGCTTTTTCGTTCCTTCAATGCATTACATAATGTGTGCTCGCTGGCTTTATGTGCGAGAGAGAATGGAGGTCTTTATAATAACGCTGGTTATAATGCGTGCTCGTACTCACTGTTTCAGCACCGTGGACAGCGACGCGCGTCACACCGGTCGCGTTCATTCACCGACGCGTCCACAGCGAGTCCATTAAACCACCGAGCGGTGTTTATCTTTACAGGAGCAGGTCTCAGATGATGATGATGATGATGATGATAGTCAGATGCGTGTATCAGCTGAGCCACACACCCACCTCAGCCACGCCCCTCTCTCGCGAGTAAGCCACGCCCCCTGAAACGCAGACTGCACTGCGCATGTGCGTAGTATATGGCATGGTCAGTCAGGCAGCGACGTGCGCATGCGCACTTTTGAGAGAGCCCATAAAAAGGATGTGAAATTTTTCCTCAGCAAGCAAATTCATTTTACATTCACGTTTTTCCTCAAACATATTTAACATGCACCAATGTATGGTTGATGTAACATCAAAGAAGTCTACGAGAACGCTTAGTAAGTTACCCATTGATGACTCTTTGGCCAGAAATATGTTCCATAGGTCAAATATGGACAACTGTATGGTTGATGTAACACCAAAAGTCGTCTATGATAATGTATAAGTTACCCTTTGAGGACTCTTTATCGAGAAATATGTTCCATAGGTCAAATATGGACTACTGTTTGTCTGATAAAACACCAGAAGGAGCATATGAGTATGTATGCAAAGTTAAAATTCAAAGACTCTTTGGTCAGAAATGTATGTTCAAAAGGTAATCTTTAGGCTAGGCTACTATGGATGAAATCGGAGTCGGAGCTTCGTAAAGGGTAGAATAAAATAACCGGTAAGTGGTTTTTGCTCACCACAACATTTTCTTTATTAATCCAATGATGTAGATATTCTCCAAAATATATGTAACCACATTGTTCAGATTAAACGTATAGTAGCGTTATTGAATGAATCATTGTTTTTGAACGATTCGAATTGACTCAGTTGAGTCGCTCATAGAGAGAGTCGTTTGTCGCCACCTACTGGCGGAACGATGCAACTTGCAGAAAGAGTCGCTGTAAAATACCCCATCACAAATAATAATCACACAAGACTGAGTGAAACAATGAAAAGTCCTGTTTTTTTTTTAAATTAAATTCGCCCATAATTCCAGTATTTGTTTGACAGCTCTGTGTTAATGTTCCTCAGGCTTTGAAAATCTCTCACTGATTTACATTGACAGAATGTTCAGTAAAAATAGATTATGCGACATTTGCATATTGATGTGGGATTTGCATACTGAATTGTTATTGGTCTTGACATCTTTGCATATCTTTAACCATTTTGCTCTTTTTTTGCTATTGTTTGTGTTTATTTATAGGTGAAAGTGTTGCATGTAGGTTTCAACTTTAAAACATACATAAAAAATGACAAAACATTTTTCATTTTATTAAATTTCTCCCCAAACGAGGCTTGGTCAATCCTGCAGTCACAAAGAAACACTGAGAAGCGAATCTCATGCATCTCTCCTCTATAAAACACATGCGTTCATGTCTTTTCTCTTCCAGGAAAGCTGCAGGTTATTTCACACACTTGGTCTCCATTCACAAATTCACCGACGTCATCAACTCGCAGCTGTTACCATGGCAACCGGCTCCATCAAAGAGACAGCTTGTGTGTGTCATGTGACAGGAAGAAGACGTGCCATGAAAAAAAGCCTGTAAGTGTTAATGTCAGATCTGATGTGTTTCTGAAATCTATATAATCTGCCTTTCGCAGTTCAAATAGGGTCTGATATTCTATTTATTTGTTTGATATTCAAAATAAAAAACACTATGTATTAAAAATGCTGACATTTAATTTAAAAAACACATATTGTGCTTGCCTGCACAATAAACCCTTCCCATAATAATTTAATATGGCTTTACACTTAACAATAAATTGCATTTATTTGATTAGCATCATATTTTTAATGGTGTCATTATTAATACGGTGATTATCTAAATGGACTGAATCTGACTAAATCTGAATTAATAAATGACATTGATCATTTGAATCTAACCATGTCTTGTCAATAAATAAAACAAACTCAGCCAGATATTTATTATTATATGATTTCAAATAATCAAAACATTTAATTGCACAATGAGGATAAATTAATCGCACATAAAATTTGGCTAAGAAATTACCATCAAAACATAAGTTAAAATCGTTATTGTGTTAAATTCGAAAAGCATCAACAAAAACTAGCTTAAGATTATTTTTATTTTATTTGATTCAACATTTATCACACATAAACTTTTAGGCTTTGACAGCCATGAGGGCGAGTAAATGATGACTCATTTTTTGGTGAACTGTTCTTATAAAAGGTTTTTATTCCTTTGGAAATATATAATGTTTTTACATGAAATTATACTCTAAATAAGAAACTAAAACTGCCAGTAGGTGGCGGTAAATGTCTAAAGGAGTGAGTCATCTATTCATTAGATTCGTTCAAACGACTGATTCATTTAGTGCGTTCTCTCTATGAACGAGTCATTGAATCATTGTTTCACCCGGTTGATTCGCTCAAACCGCGGATTCATTCAGAAATGAAATTTTCGGAGAAGCACAGCAGTTCTGCTATTGCTTTATAGGTAACAAAAACAGACAATATTGTGTCTAAAATATAACACAATATTAACTTCTTATTTATTGAACTGTTGTATAAAATCGGTATCGCATTTGATGAACCCCATTGACTTCCATAGTAAGAAAATAAAATTCTATGGAAGTCTATGGGGTTTAGTTACCAACATTTTTCAAAATATCTTCTTTTGTGTTCAGTAAAAGAAAGAAACTCGTACAGGTTTGGAAGAACTGGAGGGGTGAGTAAATGATGAGGATGTTCATTTTTGGGTGATCTGTCTCTTTAAGAAAAGTGTTGCGGTGAGTTTTTAATGTTATCTAGTGGATTAGAGGAAAATAACAATAAATACGGCTGTTGTACCCTATCATTAATTTATTACGGAAAAACACCAAATATTTAGTGGAGAAAATAAGTCTAAATATTCTCTGAATATGCTTTGATTTCCTCCCTTGTGTTTTCCTCTGTATTTCCGTCGATCACCACTAGAGGTCCTCAGCTGCATTAATAACAAACTCCACACAGCTTACAGTAAAACACAGTGTAAAACACAAGGAACATTTATTTATTGTTTCTATAAAAAAGTGCGCATATGTCTTAACAAATTTACAGATTTTTAACGTAGACTTAAAATTAATAAAAAGAACACAGATCTATCAACAACATGGCATAACATGATGTTCTTCCTCAGTGTTTCTGTCTTGTTTTCCAGCACAAATATTTAAACAATTAAATATCTGCCAATAAAGTCACTGATTTTGATACATTTTTCAGTCTTAAAATCTTCAGTCATTTTGCTTCTCCAGTAAATGCATCTTGATTCAATAATGTTTAGATATTTGTGCTGGAAAACACAAATATGTAAAATTAAAATAAACAAAATAATCAAAAAATTAAAACAATCAAAATAAAACCCTGAAAAATAAATCGTGAAAATGTCAAATTAAAATAAACAATTAAAAAGGAAAACATAAAAATAAAACACTGAAACTAAAAAATAAAAAAAATAAAAAATTAACACACTTACACAAAAAAAACTTTACCATAAAAATGTCAAATTAAAATGAAAAAAAAGTAAAAATAAAACACTTACTAAAAAATTAAATAATAAAAATGTAAATTAAAATAAACAAATAATCAAAAATAAAAACAGCACAAATATCCAAATAATGAAATATCTGACAATGTAGTCACTGATTTCGATTCATTTTTCAGTCTTCAGTCTTTTTAGTTCTTCAGTAAATGTTATCTGAATTGAACTGAATTATGAAGGATATTAAGTCTCAAAAATGAACCAAAATGAAGTGAGTTTGTGCTTAAAACAAGAAATCAGAAAAATCAACTTAAATCAAAGGGAAAACAAGATTATTTTTCTGACTCCATTGTCAGATATTTGTTCTTGTTTTAAGCACAAACTCACTTCATTTTGATTCATTTTCCAGTCTTAATATCTTCAGTCATTTTGCTTTTTCTCCAATGCATCTTGATGTAAGAATGTTTTATATCTGTGCTGGAAACCCTGGGAAGAAGCACATGTTTGTATGTACACGAGCTGTAAGTGTAAATCTGCTCCTAAAGCTCGTAGAAGTCGAGATGCGCTCCGGATGGGAAGTCGTTGTCCAGCAGGAGTTTGATGAGTTTGGACCCGGACTCCTCGCAGGTCAGAAGCTGGTGCTCGGAGAACATCGAGGAGAACGAGCGACGCAGGTTCAGGTCTCCTGAGAAACGACGAGCTTGAAGCTGCATGTCTGTTTCCAGAGGACCTGCGGATCACAGTGAGTCCAGCACACCGTCAGTGAACATGCAAGACCTTTCCCAAAACATGCAAGACCTTTCCTAAAACACGCAAGACCTTTCCTAAAACATGCAAAACCTTTCCCAAAACATGCAAGACCTTTCCTAAAACATGCAAAACCTTTCCTAAAACATGCAAGAACTTTCCTTAAACATACAAGACCTTTCCTAAAACATGCAAGACCTTTCCTAAAACACGCAAGACCTTTCCTAAAACATGCAAAACCTTTCCCAAAACATGCAAGACCTTTCCTAAAACATGCAAGACCTTTCCTAAAACACGCAAGACCTTTCCTAAAATACGCAAGACCTTTGCTATAACACGCAAGACCTTCCCTAAAACATGCAAAACCTTCCCTAAAACTTGCAAGACCTTCCCTAAAACATGCAAGAACTTTCCTAAAACATGCAAGACCTTTCCTAAAACATGCAAGACCTTTGCTATAACACGCAAGACCTTTGCTATAACACGCAAGACCTTTGCTATAACACGCAAGACCTTTCCTAAAACATGCAAAACCTTCCCTAAAACATGCAAGACGTTTCCTAAAACATGCAAAACCTTCCCTAAAACATGCAAGAACTTTCCTAAAACATGCAAGACCTTCCCTAAAACATGCAAGAACTTTCCTAAAACATACAAGACCTTTCCTAAAACATGCAAAACCTTTCCTAAAACATGCAAAACCTTTCCTAAAACACGCAAGACATTTCCTTAAACATGCAAGACCTTCCCTAAAACACGCAAGACCTTTCCTAAAACATGCAAAACCTTCCCTAAAACATGCAAGAACTTTCCTAAAACATACAAGACCTTTCCTAAAACATGCAAAACCTTTCCCAAAACATGCAAGACCTTTCCTAAAACATGCAAGACCTTTCCTAAAACATGCAAGACCTTCCCTAAAACATGCAAGACCTTTCCTAAAACACGCAAGACCTTTGCTAAAACATGCAAAACCTTTCCCAAAACATGCAAGACCTTTCCTAAAACATGCAAGACCTTTCCTAAAACATGCAAGACCTATCCTAAAACATGCAAAACCTTCCCTAAAACATGTACGACCTTTCCCAAAACATGCAAGACCTTCCCTAAAACATGCAAAACCTTTCCCTAAAACATGTAAGACCTTTCCTAAAACATGTAAGACCTTTCCTAAAACATGCAAGACCTTTGCTAAAACACGCAAGACCTTTCCTAAAACATGCAAGACCTTTCCTAAAACATGCAAAACCTTCCCTAAAACATTCAAGAACTTTCCTAAAACATGCAAGACCTTCCCTAAAACATGCAAGAACTTTCCTAAAACATACAAGACCTTTCCTAAAACATGCAAAACCTTTCCTAAAACACGCAAGACCTTTCCTAAAACATGCAAAACCTTTCCTAAAACATACAAGACCTTTCCTAAAACATGCAAAACCTTTCCTAAAACACGCAAGACCTTTCCTAAAACACGCAAGACCTTTGCTAAAACACGCAAGACCTTTCCTAAAACACGCAAGAACTTTCCTAAAACATGCAAGACCTTCCCTAAAACACGCAAGACCTTTGCTAAAACACGCAAGAACTTTCCTAAAACACGCAAGACCTTTCCTAAAACACGCAAGACCTTTCCTAAAACACGCAAGACCTTTCCTAAAACACGCAAGACCTTTGCTAAAACACGCAAGAACTTTCCTAAAACATGCAAGACCTTCCCTAAAACATGCAAGAACTTTCCTAAAACATACAAGACCTTTCCTAAAACATGCAAAACCTTTCCTAAAACATGCAAGACCTTTCCTAAAACATGCAAAACCTTTCCTAAAACACGCAAGACCTTTCCTTAAACATGCAAGACCTTCCCTAAAACACGCAAGACCTTTCCTAAAACATGCAAGACCTTTCCTAAAACACGCAAGACCTTTCCTAAAACACGCAAGACCTTTGCTAAAACACGCAAGACCTTTCCTAAAACATGCAAGACCTTTCCTAAAACATGCAAGACCTTTGCTAAAACACGCAAGACCTTTCCTAAAACATGCAAGACCTTTCCTAAAACATGCAAAACCTTTCCTAAAACATGCAAAACCTTTCCCAAAACATGCAAGACCTATCCTAAAACATGCAAAACCTTTCCCAAAACATGCAAGACCTTTCCTAAAACATGCAAGACCTTTCCCAAAACATGCAAGACCTATCCTAAAACATGCAAAACCTTTCCCAAACCATGCAAGACCTTTCCTAAAACATGCAAGACCTTTCCCAAAACATGCAAGAACTTTCCTAAAACATGCAATCCTTCCCTAAAACATTCAAGACCTTCCCTAAAACATGCAAAACCTTTCCCAAAACATGCAAGACCTATCCTAAAACATGCAAAACCTTTCCCAAACCATGCAAGACCTTTCCTAAAACATGCAAGACCTTTCCCAAAACATGCAAGAACTTTCCTAAAACATGCAATCCTTCCCTAAAACATTCAAGACCTTCCCTAAAACATGCAAGACCTTTCCTAAAACATGCAAAACCTTTCCTAAAACATGCAATCCTTCCCTAAAACATTCAAGACCTTCCCTAAAACATGCAAAACCTTTCCCAAAACATGCAAGACCTATCCTAAAACATGCAAAACCTTCCCTAAAACATGTAAGACCTTTCCTAAAACATGCAAAACCTTTCCTAAAACATGTACGACCTTTCCCAAAACATGCAAGACCTTCCCTAAAACATGCAAAATCTTTCCCAAAACATGTAAGACCTTTCCTAAAACATGTAAGACCTTTCCTAAAACATGCAAAACCTTTCCAAAAACATGTACGACCTTTCCCAAAACATGCAAGACCTTTCCTAAAACATGTAAGACCTTTCCTAAAACATGCAAAACCTTTCCTAAAACATGCCAAACCTTTCCCAAAACATGCAAAACCTTTACTAAAACATTGAAGACCTTTCCTAAAACATGCAAAACCTTTCCTAAAACATGCAAAACCTTTCCTAAAACATGCAAGACCTATCCTAAAACATGCAAGACCTTTCCTAAAACATGCAAAACCTTTCCTAACACATGTAAGACCTTTCCTAAAACATGCAAGACCTTTCCTAAAACATGCAAGACCTTCCCTAAAACATGCAAAGACCTTTCCTAAAACATGCAAGACCTTTCCTAAAACATGTAAGACCTTTGCTAAAACATGCAAGACCTTTCCTAAAACATGCAAGACCTTTCCTAAAACATGCAAGACCTTCCCTAAAACATGCAAGACCTTTCCTAAAACATGCAAGACCTTCCCTAAAACATGCAAAACCTTTCCTAACACATGTAAGACCTTTCCTAAAACATGCAAGACCTTTCCTAAAACATGCAAGACCTTTCCTAAAACATGCAAGACCTTCCCTAAAACATGCAAAGACCTTTCCTAAAACATGCAAGACCTTTCCTAAAACATGTAAGACCTTTGCTAAAACATGCAAAACCTTTCCTAAAACATGCAAGACCTTTCCTAAAACATGCAAGACCTTCCCTAAAACATGCAAGACCTTTCCTAAAACATGTAAGACCTTCCCTAAAACATGCAAAACATTTCCTAAAACATGCAAAACCTTCCCTAAAACATGCAAGACCTTCCCTAAAACATGCAAGACCTTTCCTTAAACATGCAAGACCTTCCCTAAAACATGCAAGACCTTTCCTTAAACATGCAAGACCTTCCCTAAAACATGTAAGACCTTCCCTAAAACATGCAAAGACCTTTCCTAAAACATGCAAGACCTTCCCTAAAACATGCAAGACCTTTCCTTAAACATGCAAGACCTTCCCTAAAACATGTAAGACCTTTCCTAAAACATGCAAAGGCCTTTCCTAAAACATGCAAGACCTTCCCTAAAACATGCAAGACCTTTCCTTAAACATGCAAGACCTTCCCTAAAACATGCAAGACCTTTCCTAAAACATGCAAGACCTTCCCTAAAACATGCAAAACCTTTCCTAAAACATGCAAGACCTTCCCTAAAACATGCAAGACCTTCCCTAAAACATGCAAGACCTTCCCAAAACATGCAAGACCTTTCCTTAAACATGCAAGACCTTTCCTTAAACATGCAAGACCTTTCCTTAAACATGCAAAACCTTTCCTTAAACATGCAAAACCTTTCCTTAAACATGCAAGACCTTTCCTTAAACATGCAAAACCTTTCCTAAAACATGTAAGACCTTACCTAAAACATGCAAGACCTTCCCTAAAACATGCAAGACCTTCCCAAAACATGCAAGACCTTTCCTTAAACATGCAAGACCTTCCCTAAAACATGCAAGACCTTTCCTAAAACATGCAAGACCTTCCCTAAAACATGCAAGACCTTCCCTAAAACATGCAAAGACCTTCCCTAAAACATGCAAGACCTTCCCTAAAACATGCAAAACCTTTCCTAAAACATGCAAGACCTTCCCTAAAACATGCAAGACCTTTCCTTAAACATGCAAGACCTTCCCTAAAACATGCAAGACCTTCCCTAAAACATGCAAAACCTTTCCTAAAACATGCAAGACCTTCCCTAAAACATGCAAGACCTTCCCTAAAACATGCAAGACCTTTCCTAAAACATGCAAGACCTTCCCTAAAACATGCAAAACCTTTCCTAAAACACGCAAGACCTTTCCTAAAACATGCAAGACCTTCCCTAAAACATGCAAGACCTTCCCTAAAACATGCAAGACCTTCCCTAAAACATGCAAAGACCTTTTCTAAATCTTGCAAGACCTTCCCTAAAACATGTAAGACCTTCCCTAAAACATGCAAAACCTTTCCTAAAACATACATGCAAGACCTTTCCTAAAACATACATGCAAGACCTTTCCTAAAACATACATGCAAGACCTTTCCTAAGCCTGGAAGAGCCAGGACATTTTTTAATATTACTCTGATTGTATCCGTCTGAAAAAAGAGTGTCATATACACCTAGGATCACTTGAGGGAGAGTAAATCATGGGCTAATTTTAATTTTAAAGTTAAAGTTACTCCTTTAACTTGACATTACTTATACACATTCTGTAAGGACTCTTCTGTTTAGATTTGTGTGGTTTTGTCTGGGTCACACCGACCCCAATCGATTCCCAAACTGATTTTATCTTGTTTTTTCTTTTTCAGGGTTTTATTTAAATTGTTTTTGTTTATTTTAATTTTACATTTTATAATAACATTTTTTGGTACGTTTTTTATTTCTTAAATTTTTTTTATTTAAATTTTATATTTTATGGTAAAGTTTTTAGTGAGTGTTCAGTTGGATGGTTTTATTTTTAAATTATTTATTTTAATTTTACATTTTTATGTTTTAAGTTTCAATTTTATATATATATATATATATATATATATATTATTTAATTTTACATTTTATGATGTCATTTTTAGGGTTTTATTTATTTATTTTAAATTGTTTGTTTATTTTACTGTTACATTTTACATTAATTATAGTACATGTTTTATTTTAATTGTTTTTATTTATTTATTTTTATTTTATATTTTTATTATTTAATTTCTAGTATTTTTTTCATATCAATGCTTGTAAATTTACAATTTTATGATAGTGTTTTGATTTAGATTTTTTTTTGATTTACAATTATTCTGATTACGAATTATTTAGATTTTTAGTTCATTTATTTATTTGTAATCTCACATTTTTATATTTTAATTTTTAGTAGGCGTTTGTTTTAATAGCTTTTTATTGTAATTTTACATTTTTATGATTTAATTTTAATTGTTTTATTTTAATTGTTTTTATTTTTTAATTATTATGATTTTACATGTTTATGGTTTCATTTTTAGTTTTTTTAGTTTTTTTAATTTTGTCATTTTCATTTTTAGTTTTTTAGTTTTTTTAATTTTGTCATTTTCATTTTTTATAAGTGTAAGTGTTTCATTTTTATGTTTAAATTTGTTATTGTTTATTTATTTAAATTTTTTAAACCCTGCAACAAACAGAATCAATGTAACTATATGCATGTCTACTTTAAGGTACAGGAGATCGATGATCAGAACTGGACACTCACCCGGGGCGTAACTCAGCACCCGCACATCCGGCTCCTCTTCGGCTAACACTCGGAACATCATGTCTCGGGCCGCTTTCCCGGTGCAGTACAGGACCCAGGAGGGGAAGGGTTTCAGCGCACACAGAGAGCTGATGTTCACCACGGTTCTCCTCAGACCCAGACGACGAGGGAACGCCTGCAGAACGCCGGCCGTCAGACTGAGCGCGCCGCTAACGTTCAGCGACAGGTAACGGTTCACCTCCGCGGGGTCCGTGAACGACAGAGCGAAGCGAGACACGTCGCCCAGAGAAGCTGAGAACAAGAGACACACGATTCTTTACATTACAAGAGAACGATCGGCTCTCTCAACGTTATGAACATGCATTCTTCCAGTAACTTTACAATTTAAATCATCTGATCTTTGTTCTCAAAACGTAAAAACATTATTTATACATCATTCGTGGAAATGTTACTAACTTACTTGTTTAAGAGAACATTTTCATAATGTTTGAAGAATGAAATGTTCCCTTAAAGTCAATCATTTTACCCCTTAAAACTCATCTTTGATCACCAAAATGACATATTGAAGTGTTTTTTCATTGAAAATGTTTATTCATGCCTTAATATATCTAGAATGTAACTTTACACCCTTGTCTCATTTAGTATGCGTGGTTCTATGAATATGCAAATGAGCCCCGCCTCCACTGACTCACTGAGAGGCTGAAAAGAAGAGTTGAGTCTTATTTAACGTTCTTCCAGTAACTTTAAAATTTAAAGTTATCTGGTCTTTAATAATGTTCTCAAAACGTTAGCACGAAAACATTATGGAATTATTAAACATTCATTGAACTTTTTTAAATGCTACTACTTGTTTAAGAAAACATTTAAAAGTAACATTCTCATAATGTTTGAAGAATGGAATGTTCCCACAAAGTCCCCCTGTAGTCAATCACTTTATCCCTTAAAACTCATCTTTTATCACCAAAATGACATATTTAAAAAAGATACTTAAACAAATTCTTCATGCCTTAAAATATCTTGAATGTAACTCGACACCCTTGCCTCATTTAGTATGCGCGGTTCTATGAATATGCAAATGAGCCCCGCCTCCACTCACTCACTCACTCAGAGATCCACTGGTTGACGATCACACGTTGATCTGATTGGTTACAAGGTAGTTTGTGACGTCAGAAACACCAGCGATTTCAAAGCGTGTTTTTGAGACTGTCTTTGGTTCACTGCAGTTTTAAGCAGAAAATACTCAGCAATGCTGTCGACTTATGAATTTACACATGGTTTGTGTTAAAGCATATTAAAAACACCACACAGACACATAAACAACATTAAACGCTGGATTGCTGAACACAGGGGGACTTTTAAAAAAGTAATTCCTTGTTAACTGAACATATTAAAACATTTCGATACCAAGTAGTAACATTTAAAAATGTTAGAATTTGTGCCAACGTTTCGAGAGCAGAAAACGTTCTATTAACTTTTACTGGGAGAACGTTTATTCATAATCTGGATTTAACCGTAATCAACATTAAAAGCTGGATTTTCAACACAGGAGGACTTTAACACTCACATAACAATTTTTGGTAGCACTTTGTTTTACAGTCCTGTTTCGCATGAACATACTATGTACTTATTGTAGTAATGACACTAACTAACCCTGAACCTACCCCTAAACCTTAACTTAACCCATGTACTTACAGTACCTTACACTACTCATTACTGTTGTGGTAAGAACACTGTAAGTACATTGAAAGTGCACATACTGTAAAACAAAGTGCTACCCAATATTTTTTTTTAAAGTTTTAAGGAGAAAATACTCAGCAATGCTGTCGACTTATGAATTTACACATGCTTTGTCTTAAAACATATTAAAAACACCATATAGACATTTTATCGTTCACATAACCCAAAATAAATAAAAGTTGAGCGCACCTGCGTTGTTGATCAGGAGCACGTGTTCTGTTTCAGTGGAGTCCGTGTCTTTGACCGCCTGCACCACTTTCTCCACTCCTCCCGTCTCCTCCAGATCCGCTTGAACGCAACGCACGTCGAGTTTGCTCCGTCCACACAGACTCACGATGTCCTCCTCCAGCTCGCTCAGCTGGGCTTTGCTCCGGGCCACCAGAACCAGGACGGATCTGGGCTTCAGGAGACAGCTCAGCTGGAACGCCAGCGTGCGCCCGTAACCTCTCGACGCTCCTGTGATGATGCACAGAGCTCTTCCCAGATCCCTGGGCTCCTGAGAGATCAAGTCTTCCATTGTGGGACGCTGAGGGAAAAGCCTGGGAGTCTGGGAGAGGAATGATGGGGAAACTCCGGGACGGAGCGCTTTATGTGGAGCGGCTCCGAGAGGAACGAATCCATTCCTCACAGAGAGCATGAAAGACCAAGAGAGCATGAAAAGTTTTCTGCCCACGTCCATTAGAAACATGAATGCTCCCATACAAAAATGTAATATATGTCCATATATGTACTTATATTTTAAATAACATGACATATATCTATACATATATTTGAGAACACAACATACGCCTGCAACATATATGAACATTTATGTGTCCAAACATGTGAAGAAAATATTTGAGTTCATCCATATATGATACCATATATCTGCATATATTAGAGTATAGTATTGGTTTCTCGCATATATGGACAACATTAAGTATAAATATGTGACATACATATTTGTTTCCCACATATTTAATAAATATATGTAAACATACATGCATGTGATACTGATGCATTGAAATAAGTACATATATGCATATATACATGTATTTAACATTTATGTGCATATACGGGAAAATATATGGCACTTACATGAAAACGGCCATTTTTGCTATATATTGAAATATATGTTTCATATATGTCTGTGTTTTATATATATATGAATTTTGCATATGTTCTCATATAGGCAGCAGACATACATGGGCGCTGACATTATATATGTATTTTACTTATATTGACATATATTACATTTCTGTATGGGCTTGATTAATTTATTCACCTCGGTGTGTGTGCAGATTTGTGATTTATTTTATCTCTTTATTATCTACTTTTAACGCAACCTTTTTAATGTTTACTGCCTATTTATCATGTATTTATTGTACTTTACAATCTTTAGTTCTTTAGTTATTACTTATTATTTATGTATGTAGAACTGTTTTTTACTTATATGTAATGTGTGTGCGTGCGTGCGTGCGTGCGTGCGTGCGTGTGTGTGTGCGTGCGTGCGTGCGTGCGTGTGTGTGCGTGCGTGCGTGCGTGCGTGTGTGCGTGCGTGCGTGCGTGCGTGTGTGCGCGCGCGCGTGTGTGTGTGTGTGTGTGTGTGTGTGGTATATTGTGCTGTGTCTGTACACACATTGATGCTCAGCACGAATGAAGTTTCTAACGGATAAATAAAGTTCTTTGAATTGAATTTTTGAAAAGATCATACATGAAAGTGTAAAAGTTCTGCATGATAGAAAAG
>NW_027509202.1:905000-920000 GCF_051911475.1 Siphateles boraxobius | reverse complement strand
GGTTTTCTAGTGATAACTTATGTTTACTAACAGCTTAATTCATAAAATAATTTTAATTATTAAAAACAACTATTTAAAGCTCTATCCATATAATGATCCAATGATGGAACCCCTAAAAACGAACCTTTAATGTTCTATAAAGAACCTTTACAAGTAAGAATGCACATCAGAGATTCTGCAGTAACACTGATTATGATTGAGCTATAAATAGCAGTCGTGTCATATGCCGTTTATAAATAGTCTATATTTAACCTTAAGTCCCAAAGAGAACTTGCGTGGCTTTTCCAGAGCTGAACTTGTCTTAAAATAACACACTGTAAAATCAAGATTAGAATCGAGCAATTTAGAATCAGACTCAGAATCAGAAGATTTATTTGCTCACCATGAAGAATCAGTTTTCCAATTTGAACATGAGATTTAAAAACAGGGTTGCATTAGATGATTCAGCATGAAAGAATAAGGTAAGTGTGTCACCAAATACTGTCATGAACTCTGTAAGAAAAAATATACAGTGGATAGTATAAGTGAACACACTCATGCTAAAGTTGACTGAAAAGAGGAATAAAAAATCATCTTTTGGAAATTGATCTTAATGCCTTAATTTAAAAAATGAGGAAAAATCCAACCTTTAAGGACACCAATTTTCTTTGTGAATGAATAATGTGTCGTAAATAAATAAATGTTCTTCCTTAAAATACAGGTTGCGTAAGTCAGGACACCCCTATGTTAAATTCCCATAGAGACAGCAGATTTTTATTTTTAAAGGCCAGTTATTTCATGGATCCGGGATAATATGCATCCTGATAAAGTTCCCTTGGCCTTTGGGATTAAAATATCCCACTTCATCACACACACTTCACCATACCTAGAGATCGGCCTGGTGTTATTTCAGTTCGGCTAATAGCTGGTATATGATTTGCATTGAGAGATGATCTTATGGAAAGTTCCCCATGACAATCTCTCCTTGTCTGGATTATGCTACTCTGAGCAATGCCTGAACTTTGTATTTTGAGCACTTCTTGCGTTGTTTTTGCCTATTCACAATGACTTGACTTGTCTTTAGTCCTCAGTTGGATAAAAGCATCTGCTAAATGTGAATGTGATGTAATGAAGCGTTCTGTGTTGCAGTCTGGTGTCCAGTGTGTGTCACGGGTGTTTCCGGCGTCAGGAGAAGCTCCAGCGCTGCGGTCAGTGCCGCTTTGCTCAGTACTGTGACCGGACGTGTCAGCGAGCCTCTTGGGAAGAACACAAACACGAGTGCGCTGCGATCAAGAGCTACGGGAAAGCACCCAATGAAAACATCCGGTATGAGTCGTAACACTTCAGTTATGATCGGGGTTCGTGCAAGAGCTTGAATTTGACAAAGTCCTGGAAAACATCCATATTTATGAATGGTGCTTGAATTATTGAATTTATTTTATTGATAAAACAACCTTTTCACACAAAATCAACGCTGCAGTCCGTCTGATATTGATAAAGAGCTATTGCGCTTGATATTGCTCATATTAATATCCATGATACAGCTTTCATTCTTCAGGTCAATCATATAATAATGAGGGAATAATCAGTTTGAATAAGGAAAGCGATATCTTTGTCATAGTATCCTTTCAATGGTTAAGTTACCACAGTCATGCTTGTGTTGCTCTTTATTTGAACCATTTTATTTAGAATTTGTAAGATAATAACAATATTGTTCGATAAGTAAGATCTCTCATTGTAGTCCTTGAAAAACCCCAAAAGTAGTGCTTGAAAAGTCCTTGAAAATCCTTAAATTTCATTTTACAGTATCTGTACGAACCCTGTATTTTGCATGTTTAATGCACTCATATGTTAATGTGTAAATGCACACATTAATGCTGGTGTTTTCAGGCATCTCATTTTAACCCGAAACTCAGTTTTAAATATATTTTTAAATCTTTTAAATTGAGCGTTCATCGGAGGAGTCCGAGACCCCAGGACTTTTGTCGCACTTCAACCACGAATGCACACATTTTTTTTAATGGATTCGAGGAGTTTTGTGGTTGAAATTTTAAAAAGTAAGAAATCCTTCCCTCGCGGGTCAATTTGAGCGCCATAGGAATGAATGGATGGCGAGGAATGCTTCAGTACACATAGAAAAACTCAAAATGCTCAAAATTCAAATTAAAAATGCTAAAACTTTACCAAAAAAATATTTTATAATGTCTATATGTGTGTCTGAATGCATTCTGTAGAGAAACTGACTTTAGGACCCAGAAGAACAGCTCATTTACTTCATATAGAGATATAAGCCCATCTAGAGCCATGAAATATCATCTTATATTATTTATTTAACTCAAGCGGTCAAAGACATACAATGTAAGATAGTTTGAGCTGAATTAAAAATATTATGCATGAAATTGTGTTATTTTGGATTTAAGTTGAAAGAATTTGAGGAATGTGCTTAAATTACTATTTATGTATAATGTAATGATCAAATCTAGTAATTTAAAGATAAATAAAAAAAATACATTTAAAAATAGAAAGATAGAATCAAAATGAAATAAAATAAGCTTTCTGGACAAAAAAAAAATTATATGTAATAATAATTAAGTTGAAAGAATGTGAGGATTGTGCTTAAATTATTAAATTACTATTTATTATTTATTGATCAAATCTAATAATTTAAAGGTAAATAAAATTAAAAATGACAAAAGATGTCCAAAAAATTTGCAAACATCAAAATGAAATAAAGTAAGCTGCCTGGACAAAAAAAAAAAAAAAAAAATTGTAATAATAATTAAGTTGAAAGAATGTGAGGATTGTGCTTAAATTATTTAATTACTATTTATTATTATTTATTGATCAAATCTAATCATTTAAAGGTAAATACAATAAATAAAAAGAAAAAATCTCCCAAAAAAATTTGCAAACACATTATCAAAATGAAATAAAATAAAACAAGAACAAAAAAAAAGCTAAGTATAATTGTATAGCTTCGAGGGAAGGATGAGGTTAGACATTTAGACATGCTCCGCTCACAGTATGCAGCGTTCTGCACGTAGCGTTCACGCTCATATTTGACAGAAATGATGTAAAAATCTGATGTTCTGTGTTTTAGTCTCGCCGCTCGCATCATATGGCGTGTGGATAAGGAGGGGATGGTGGTGTCGGACATGCAGATGACGACCCTGGATGAACTGGAAAACCACATCTGTGACATGAACGAGGACGACCTGAAGGACTTCAAAGTCGATATACACAATTTCCTGGACTTCTGGCCTCGCTCCAGCAAACAGCACACGGTGGACAGCATCTCACACATCCTCGGAGTGGTGCGTGAATCATAATCATCGGGTCCGGGGCCGGTTTCACAAAGCTGTCTTATAGTGTTAGACAAGTCTAAAATCTGCTCATAGACTCGTCTAATGCAAGTTAGGCCGTTTCACCAAAACTTAATTTAGACCAAAAAAAATAGACACCTTAACCCAGGCTAACCCAGGTCTAAGACTCTGTTACCTTGGCAACCAGCAGTAACAATCAGTTACAGTACAAACAGCCAAAAGAAAAGGGGAAAATGCTCATAATTTGTGGTTTGCTGACGACGTTATGAGAGAGCTATGAGAAGGGAAAGGGTTTTTAGGATATTTCCTCTTAAATATTTCTTTTTTGGCATCTTGTACCATGTTTTTGTATCTTTTCTGTACGTCTTTAACGGTCGGATTAACGCCGTTAACTGTCAATCTTTTTCCAAATGAAACATTTATACTTGTTACTACATTCTCCGCTAAATTTCCCAAGTAAAATGTCCTTGTAACTGTTATCCTCCTCCAACACACACACGTTTTCCTGCACTGAGCGGTTGAATGCGCTTACTCGATCCGCCATGTTTTTTGTTTTGAAAAGTGTCTTATTTTACCCAGAATGCACTGCAGTGTAGTCCTACTTAAGATAGTCAGAGTCTTAAGCGCTTTGTGCAACGGTCTGATTTAGATGTCTATCTGAAGTCTGAATATCTACTATATCTAAGCCGTAGTCAAAGTCTATCTTTGTGAAACCGGCCCCTGCTTCTCACAAGTGCACTACTGCTCAAACGTAAGGAATAATTATGATTTTTTATGCGTTTGAAAGAAGTCTCTTATGTTCACAAAGGTACATTTTGTTTTCCTTGATAAATAAAATTATTAATTTCTCTCTTTTTTATTTAAATCTTACATATCCTAAACATTTGAATAGCAGTTTATCATATTTTCCACAAAATATGAACTCTTTTCAGCATTGATAATAATGTTTCTTGAGCATCAAATCATCTACTGCTCAAACGAAAGGAATAATTATGATTTTTTTATGTGTTTGAAAGAAATCTCTCATGTTCATAAAGGTTCAAAGCTACATTTTTGTTTTTCTTGAGGAATAAAAATATTAATTTCTCTCTTTTTTGAATTTTTATTTTACTTATCCTAAACTTTTGAATAGCAGTTTATCATGTGAACTGTTTTCAGCATTGATAATAATGTTTCTTGAGCATCAAATCATCATATTATAGTGATTTCTGAAGGATCATGTGACACTGAAGACTGGAGTAATGATGCTGAAAAAATTCACAGGAATAAATTACACTTTACTATATATTCACATATTTTAAATTGCAATAATATATCACATGGTGACACCATTTCTAATCATAATTATTCCAAACGTGTGACGGTCATGTGCATGTGACATGCGGTGACTCTTCTTTCTTTCACGTTTTTCCAGATCAACTGTAACGGGTTCATGGTGAGCGATCAGAGAGGTTTGCAGGCGGTTGGCGTTGGTTTGTTTCCTAACTTGTGTCTGGTGAACCACGACTGCTGGCCCAACTGCACCGTCATACTCAACAACGGCAAGTAAGTTGAAGCGCTGGTCTTCAGATCCTCAGTTGGAGCGTGAGAGCGGACAGGTGAAAGTAACGTGTGGGCGAGGAATCAGAGAGAAAGATGGCTGGAGGAACTGAGAGTTTGAACTGAAAGAGTTGGGAAGGGAATAACTGGAATAACCCGCTCATGTGATTCAGGGTTTCCGTGAAATGTGTGCATTAACCCACATACTGTGGCCTGTGTGTGCTATACTCTATCATTAATGTTTGGTATCACATGCATTCTTTCAACTCATGATGTTCATGATAAGACACTCTCATTGAACAAGATTCACAGATAATGTTATGGAAGCTTGTTTCCGCCACAAAATAAAACATTTTAAAAGATGGAACTTTTTATCTCACAATTGCGAGTTTATATCTCAAAATTCTGACTTTATTTCTCAGAATTGTGTGATTTAAACTCAGAATTGTGAGTTATAAAGTCAAAATTGTGAGTTATAAAGTCAGAATTGCGAGATATAAAGTCAGAATTGCGAGATATAAAGTCAGAATTGCAAGATATAAAGTCAGAATTGCGAGATATAAAGTCAGAATTGCGAGATATAAAGTCAGAATTGCAAGATATAAAGTCAGAATTGCGAGATATAAAGTCAGAATTGTGTGATATAAAGTCAGAATTGCGAGATATAAACTCAGAATTGCGAGATATAAAATCAGAATTGCAAGATATAAAGTCAGAATTGCGAGATATAAAGTCAGAATTGCGAGATATAAAGTCAGAATTTCAAGATATAAAGTCAGAATTACGAGATATAAAGTCAGAATTGCGAGATATAAAGTCAGAATTGTGAGTTATAAAGTCAAAATTGTGAGTTATAAAGTCAAAATTGTGAGTTATAAAGTCAGAATTGCGAGATATAAAGTCAGAATTGCAAGATATAAAGTCAGAATTACGTGATATAAAGTCAGAATCGCAAGATATAAAGTTAGAATTGCGTGATATAAAGTCAGAATTGTGTGATATAAAGTCAGAATTGCGAGTTATAAAGTCAGAATTGTGAGTTATAAAGTCAAAATTGTGAGTTATAAAGTCAGAATTGCGAGATATAAAGTCAGAATTGCAAGATATAAAGTTAGAATTACGTGATATAAAGTCAGAATCGCAAGATATAAAGTCAGAATTGCAAGATATAAAGTCAGAATTGCAAGATATATAGTCAGATTTGTGTTATAAAGTCGGAATTGCGAGATATAAAGTCAGAATTGCGAGATATAAAGTCAGAATTGCGAGATATAAAGTCAGAATTGCAAGATATAAAGTCAGAATTGCAAGATATAAAGTCAGAATTGCGAGATATAAAGTCAGAATTGCAAGATATAAAGTCAGAATTGCAAGATATATAGTCAGATTTGTGTTATAAAGTAAGAATTGCGAGTTATAAAGTCAGAATTGCGACTTTATAACTCGCAATTACGACTTTTTATCACCCAAGTTGCAATTACCTTTTTTATTTTTATTTCTGTGGCTCAAACAAGCTTACATAGAATGTCCAAATAAAGCTGTGCAATTTTAATTTTAAGTACACTAGCATTCCTATCGCACACTTCGGCCTCCAGACGTATAATGTGCACAATTGTAGTTTTGCCTCTTTTTTAACGTCAGAACAACAACAGAATTTGATTAATATCAGTGTCCTGAGTTCAGTAAGTCCAGCTGCTTCTTGCTTTGTGTTTCAGTCAGTCGGCTGTCGATACTATGTACCATTCTCAGAAGAGGTGGGTTTGTTCAACCGTTCCTCTTTTCATCAGATCTTCTTCTTTCTATCATCACATCCATCATTTTAAATAATCAACTACCCAAACACAGCCAAACAAAACATGACGGAGACACTGAGAACAGCTTTAATCGTGAGAGTTTGCTTGAACGGCCTACCCAGCTGACAAAATATTTTAGATAACGTTCCGGTTCAAGTTATTGTAATGTTCTCTGAAAGTTCAAAACATCCAGGTTTTAAAGTCCCCCTGTAGTCTATCATTTTATCCCTTAAAACTCATCTTTGATCACCAAAATGACATATTTAAAAAAACATCTGTTTTTAATGCCTTAAAATATCTTGAATGTAACTCGACACCCTTGCCTCATTTAGTATGCGCGGTTCTATAAATATGCAAATGAGCCCCGCCTCCACTCACTCACTCAGAGATCTACTCGTTGACGATCACACGTTAATCTGATTGGTTACAAGGTAGTTTGTGACGTCAGAAACACCAGCGATTTCAAAGCGTGTTTTTGAGACTGTCTTTGCTTCACTGCAGTTTTAAGCAGAAAATACTCAGCAATGCTGTCGACTTATGAATTTACACATGGTTTGTGTTAAAGCATATTAAAAACACCACATAGACATATAAACAACATTAAAAGCTGGATTTTCAACACAGGGGGACTTTAAAAAAGTAATTCCTTGTTAATTGAACATTCCATATTGTAATATTTGAACATTTCCGTTCCAAGTAGTAA
This sequence comes from Siphateles boraxobius, assembly GCF_051911475.1. Taxonomy (NCBI): domain Eukaryota; kingdom Metazoa; phylum Chordata; class Actinopteri; order Cypriniformes; family Leuciscidae; genus Siphateles; species Siphateles boraxobius. The sequence goes on along the minus strand of NW_027509202.1, from coordinate 912,663 downwards.
CATTTAAAAATGTTACAGTTTGTGCCAATATTACAGATAACGATGAACGAACATTCTATTAATTTTACCGGGAGAACATTTGTTCATAATCTGGATTAAACCCCAAATCAAATACTGATATTTATAAAAAAAGATAAGATACATGGAATAGTTAAAAAACCTTTCGAATTCTGTTATCATTTACAAATGCTCATGTTCGTTTTCATGTTTCATTGTGTTTTCTTTCACGTTCTGCTGAAGAAAGAAAGAAAGTTGTAACGACGCGAGAGTCAAATGATGACAGAATTGAAGTATGATGAGTTTCACTGATGACGGGTGGTTGGTCCGTTTTGTTGTCATTTCTAACCTCTTTCACATCTAATAACACTTTCTTCCAGTCTTGACAGCTGCCACAACTAATCACCACTTTGATATGCAAATATATGTGGGTTTACGACTTCCTGAACATGTGTCTGTGTGTGTCATTGTGTTTCCGTCTGCTGTCAGATCAAGTTAAAATGTTGTATATGATCACAATCTGGGTCTATATACAAAACTCCTCTGTTTTTGCCTAGTTAGCAAAGAGTGTTTGGTTCTGTGCGCTTGCTTGATCTGGAGGGCCTGTGAACGCAGGAACGGGTTCATGATGCTGAAGTGTGTAGACTAGCTGTGTGTGCTCTGATTGGAGCTTGTGTGTGTCACAGAATCGAGCTGCGAGCGCTGGGTAAGATCAGTCCCGGGGAAGAAGTGACCGTGGCGTATGTGGACTATCTCAACCTGTCTGAAGATCGCAGGCGTTTGCTGAAACAGCAGTATTTCTTCGACTGCACCTGCGAACACTGCACAAACAACACCAAAGATGACCTGAAGATGGCCGGAGCCGAGCTGGAGGGAGAGAAGGTGACGGTTACTCACAGATCTAACATTAATGAATGAATGAATGAATGAATGAATGAATGATTGATTGAATGATTGATTGATTGAATGAATGAATGAATGATTGATTGAATGAATGATTGATTGAATGATTGAATGAATGATTGAATGAATGAATGAATGATTGAATGAATGATTAAATGAATGAATGAATGAATGAATGAATGAATGAATGAATGATTGAATGAATGAATGATTGAATGAATGATTGATTGAATTAATTAATGAATGATTAAATGAACGAATGATTGAATGGATGAATGATTGAATGAATGATTGAATGAATGAAAGAATGAATGAATGCATGCATGAATGAATGATTGAATGAATGAATGAATGATTGAATGAATGAATGAATGAACGAACGAATGAATGAATGATTGAATGAATGAATGAATGATTGAATGAATGAATGAATGAATGAACGAACGAACGAATGAATGAATGATTGAATGAATGAATGAATGAATGAATGAATGAATGATTGATTGATTGATTGATTGAATGAAAGAATGAATGAATGAATGAATGAATAAGAGAAGCATATATGAGACGACAGGAGACATACAGCATGTTGCCAGTACTATCAGAGTCCCGTGGCTCTGCATAGATTATGCTGTTATATATATATCAGTCCTTCAGTGGATGATAAGGAACAGAATTCCAGTCTGGAGCTCGTATTACTGACCCAGAACACACAGGAAGGTCACATTATTATGAGGCCACCAGATCGTCTAAAACAAGGGTTTCAAACGGGTACACAGTGAAAAGTTGAAAGAAAAACATCAATAGAAAAAAAGTAAATCTTAAAAATAGTGTTAAAATTAAGAATTAAATAAAATTATTTATTTTGTTTATAAAAAATAAATAAAAAGTAGATTAATATATATATATATATATATAATAAAAAAATAATAAAAAAATAACTCAATAAAAAAAATAAGATTTCAAAATAAATAAATGGATAAATAATTCAATAAAAATTTGACCGAAAATAAAATGTTGATTAAAATGTATAAAAAAATAACTCAATAATAAAAATAAATCAATAGTAAATAACTAAAAAGTAGATTAAAACATATTTAAAAAAAACTAAATAATAAAAGAATCAATAATAAACATTTGCTGTTAAAATAAATAAATTTATAAATAACTAATTAAAAATTAGACCAAAAATAAATAAAAATTAGATGAGGTTTAAACTCACAATAGTGAGAAAAAAGTCTGTATTGTGAGATATAAACTCATAGTAGTGAGAAACGTTAAGGGTTCGATTCCCAGGGAATGCATGAAATAATAGAATGTATAACTTTAACACAAAGTCATTCGCTTTGGATATAAGTTTCTGCATGTAAATGTATATTTTGTGTACATTTCCGATTTTGCACAATTAAAATTTTCAGTGTTGTATTTCAATGATAATATGAACATTTATAGAGTTCATTTTGAATAGTTTACTCTTAGTAAAATAAATTATTTTTAGGATACCATGCATAAGTTAAATAAATGGAAAAATATATATATATAAATAAAATAAATAATATTTTTTATAATGCGGGGCAACAATTAATCTCATCCAAAATAAAAGTTTGTGTTTACATAATATATGTGTGTGTATTGTGTATAATTATTTTGTATATATATATAAATAAACACATATGCATATATATATTTAAGAAATATTTACATGTATATACTGTGTATATATATATTTATTCATAAATTAAATATTTTATATTTTAAATATATACATGCATGTGTGTGTAGTTATATATACAAAATAATTATACACAGTACACACACACAAATATTATGTAAACACAAACTTTTATTTTGTAAGCGATTTATTGTTGCACAGCACTAATGTTTTATAATAAACAACATAATTGAGAGATTGTAATTGTTTTGTGCTAGATAAAGATGTACTGGTCTGGTTATAAAAAATAATCATCTGATGTATTTTTAAAGTATATATTGCCCTCTTTTATTTTAATGTTAAAAAGGCTTCCAAACACGTTCCTTTGTGCATGAAATATGAACCAATATCAGGTTAAAGATGATATTTGATGTTCTGCTCCAGGTACCGGAAGAAAAGGTGAAAGAGATCACAGAATACAGCCGGACGATGCTGGAGAAGATGGAGAAGGCCCGGTTAGACGCAAACTACAACGAGGTACAGATGATCTGCATACGGACCAGTGCATGGGTGCACAAGTAATTACTGAGTAATTAGTTACTGTCATTTAATTACTTTTCCCTCAAAAATGTAAAGTAAGGGATTACTCTTAATTTTTCAGTATTTTAATTACAGTTCAGTTAAATACTGTTTATAGACCAATCTGATCTCACGGCAATTCGTATGCATTTTATGAGGTGTCTAAATCCTACGACCTCACTCGCACAAATTAGCCAGCTTGTAAAATACGTATTAAATTTTGAGAGAGAGTAATTAGTACAGTAATCTAATTACACTGTTGAAGAGGTAATTTACATTTATGCATTTGGCAGACGCTTTTATCCAAAGCTTTCTTAGTTACTAGTAATTAATTACTTTTTTTAGAGTAACTTCCCCAACACTGGTGTGTAACGTAACACGAGTGTGTGTGTGTGTGTGTGTGTGTGTGTGTGCAGGTGGTGAAGATCTGCCGCGAGTGTGTGGAGAAGCAGGAGAACGTGCTGGCCGACACACACATCTATCAGCTGCGCATGTGGAGCACGCTCAGCGAAGTGCTTTCATACCTGCAGTTCTTCGACGAGGCGTCTACGTATGCACGCAAGATGGTGGAGGGATACCTGTGAGTGTGTGTGTGTGTGTGTGTGCATGTTAACCACTTTATTAATCCATTAGGGCAGTGGCATCACATCACAAACTAAAAAAACATACATTAAAAACAATCATTTTCCACATATCTACATATTGAAACATTCCAATGCATGATGCTTTATAATAAAATAAATTAATCAAAAAAAAGCAATCAACAACTCAAAAATCCTTGCGAATTACAAATACGAATAGCTTCTGGTACAAAAGTGAACTTGTTTCGATTTGTTAGACACTTTCGTGCAGTGATTTAAAATTCACGGTGTGTGTGTCATCTCTCATGATAGCTTTCCTTAAAGCTTTCTCCTCATAAAACTCTGTTAAGCTCCGCAAAGGAACACCAGTCGTTCTTGAGCACGACTTAACTATACGATTCTTATTCTTTAGAGAAAGTGCCGAAAACCAACATGAGAAACTCAAAATGCTCTTTCGGCTTTTCGTGCAATCATGCAAAATTAAAGGAAGCTTTTCTCCATCTTCATCTCTTTAGTGTGTAATGTTGCTGTTTGATAATGAAAAGCTCCAGTTGTTCTCTAGAGAGCCTCCGCTTCCGGCTCACGGGACCTTATTTCGGGAAAAATATGTATGATAGTCAATGGCGAGAGACAACTTATCTTTTTGTTCCGTCTGAACTGTGTCCTGAATTACACATATGATGTTTGTCAATTTAAAAGATAATTATGAAAGTCAAGAAAGTCACAGTTTGTCATAAAACAGAAGAGTAACATTTAGTTTTATGTGAAAATCGCTCAATGAACTACATCTCTCGTCTCGCACTATGTTCGTCACCGAGCTCGTGTGTGTGTGTGTGTGCAGTCTGGTACAAAACACACCGCATGACCGCGTAACGTTACGATTATAAAGTTTGCGTTAGCTTCAGTAAAGTTAGCTTCGGTAAAGTTAGCTTCATTCATTGAGAGGAAAGGTATGACTTCACATGTGCGCCTTTTGGGTTTGTAGTCTTTGTAATTACGTATTTTCACAGTCTTATACCTCAACAGTTTTACATCAAACTGCGACTTTCCTGACTTTAAAATGTATCTTTTATTCTTTTAAATTGAGAAACATCATATGTGTAATTCAGGGCACAATTCAAACGGGATCCAAATATTTGTTGTCTCTCGCCATTGACTACCATACAATATTTTTCCGAAATAAGGTCACATGGTCCACCGGAAGGGGAGGGGCTTAGGCTCTCTATATCAGTGTGAGTTCTCCATGGTAAGGGGCGGGACAATTCCCAAACAACCGCTCGACCAATCACAACACACTGCTCCAGGCGACCAATCAGAGCACAGTGTGCTTTTTTCAGAAGGATAGACAGGAACCAATCAGGTGTGTTTCCCAAAAGCATTGTTAGCCAACTGTGGTCGCGAGTTCTGTCGTTTATCAGCAGTTCAGCGAGTCTTAGTTTCCCGAGACTATCGTTCTAACGAACATTCGCAAACAGCATCGCAGAGTTGTGTGTTTGAGCAACGCTCTCGACCTGCGGTTAGAAGAGGAGTTTCATGTTTGCATGACATCAATAAATCCTGATCTTGAGCAAAATAATCAAGCTGACATTCAGTACAATCTGTATCTTTTATTTAAAATACGTACAAATATAATTTATGTCTTTTAGTTTGTCAAGAGATTTAAAGCGTCGTTTTTGTGTGAACGTGCTCTAGTGTGTAAGAACGAGACTATGATTCAATCTAGAAATAAAGCAAAATACATAACTGAGGAAAATGAGAAATATCCCTCAGATGAATGCCTGTAATTTATAGCAAAACATCTAGCGTTAATTCGATCTCAAACAGATTCATTAAAAGAAGTTATTACTCTATAACCAGCGTGACATTATTAACCAACGACCAATTCGCGACAGTACGGTTTCAGTAAAAAAGTGTCAAATTTTTGAAAATGTATGACAATATGTTGAGTGATGCGTAACTTAATTTACTACCTCTGTGTTTTTTTTCCTTTCCTCTTTACTGTACTTCATACTTAATTTGTTCACTGTCTCCCTTTACTTTGCTGTCATCCATTGCCACTTCAATGTTAAAATGTTCATTTATACTTATATTTGTTGTTTGATTGTTCTTATGCAATAAGAAAAAAAGAAAAGAAAAAAAGAAAGAAAAAAAAGTATGGTTTCAGGAAACAGTCGTGACTATAGTTGATTTCTTCAACGTAGGGAAGCAGCGAGTCACAGCGTTATACGGGAAACACACAGACACACACACGTTACTGACAGACTGGGAACAGAGTTGAAAATAGTAACAACACATTAAAAGTGTGTTTTCTGTTAGAACGGTGTGTGTAAGCGGCCGCTAAGTTAATAACTAATGATCTTTACAACGGAAGTGAATCAATCAAAACTAACTTTATCTGGACAATAACTTTATTCTAGATCTGCTGTAAAGCCTAAACAATCTCTGTTACTGTAATCTCTATTATCACTGTAAAGCTGCTGTGAAACTCTATATTGTTAAAGCGCTGTATAAATGAAGCTGACGTGACATTGGAGAATATGGGGAAATAATGCATGCAAATCTATTCTAGTAGAGCCCAAAAACAACATCAAGACTTTGAGAAAAGGCGTAATATGTCGTTTATATATATATATATCGTTTTTTTTTATATACTTTGAACTTTTCTCTCTATAGGTTGCCTTCCACAGTGCGACCAGGTGTTTGTAATTTGACTAATAATTGCTGTTTAAAATGAACTTGAGACTTTGTTTGTCACACACACACTAACGAAATCATGTAAAGCCGCATCGAGTAGGTGTACCTGTCACCGATGGTAATGCTTAAGCAATGATTAAATAAAGGCATTTTAACTTTATTCAACACAATTTGAGTGCCTTGAGCTGAATTATCCCATACAACCAAAGAGCACCGAGATTTCACTTCTATTGCATTCCTTGCTCTGATGTCGTTTTTATATGTTTGTGTATTGAAATAGAAAACTGTACCATCCTAACAACGCTCAGCTGGGAATGGCTACGATGCGGGCCGGCGTGACGCACTGGCAAGCGGGGCTGATCGAGGTCGGTCACGGCATGATCTGCAAAGCCTACGCCATCCTAATGATCACACACGGCCCCATGCATCCCATCACCAAAGACCTGGAGGTAAAGCTCGGACTAACAACAGTTAAAGCTCCCATATTGTCAAAACTGAAAACTCCTGGCTGTGTTCATGATAAAGAGGTCTAGAGGCTATTAAACTACCATATAAGTTTCAAAACAGTCGATCCACAGACAAATGCACACATCCTGCATAAAGCAGCTGTGCCTTTTCACGAGCCGTTGTGACTTATGTATAAATGTGATGTCAGAACTACTCAGTCCCCGCCTTCAGTCTCTGCCCCCACCAATGGTGGGTCACTCAGAAAACAACAGGCCAATCAGAAGAGAGGCTCATGAATATTAAGTAGACGGGCCAAAATCGAGCTGTTCTTGGCAGAGCTCCTGAGAAAGCAGCTGTAAACATATACTGAGATGGTTTTTGGTACTTATAAATCAAATATGTATTCAAAACCTAAAATAAAACTTCAGAAAGTTGTACAATATGGGACCTTTAAAGTGAGCCGTCACCCACATACAGTCAAACCAAAGTATATTCAAAATATATTAAAAACTTTCCTGTCGCTCAAACAGTAGAGCGCTGATGCTTGCAACACAAAGGTCATGGGTTTGATTCCCAGGGAAAGCAAGAATTGATAAGAATGTAAATGTGGACCTTGAAATGCAATGTAAATCACTTTGGATCAAAGCGTCTGCCAAATGCATAATTGTAAATATTCAGACACTTTCAACATTCCTCACATTATCACAGTTTATTAGCTACGTGTGTAACAATACACTCATCTCACGATACGATATTATTGCGATACTCCAAGACAGGTTAACAAAAAATGTTGAAAATACAGAAGTATGTT
>NW_027509202.1:897500-900000 GCF_051911475.1 Siphateles boraxobius | reverse complement strand
ACTGAACGACATGGTGACGAGTGGACAAAGAGTGACACCAGAGTGTGTGAAACACGCTTTTATGTTGTCAAATACACAGATGAATAATTATTAACCAGGTAGGATGGTCCTGATTGGTCGATCACAATCTTGTCAGGTGAAATGTCATTTCAAAAGCTGTTCTGAGTGCAAAACAGTGCAGATCGAATATAATCAGATCGTGGCCTTAACCTTTGCCCTCAGCACTGACATCATCACACCCTATCAGACGCCAGGGTCAAACAACTACAACAATTGTTTTTTTTTAAGTAACTAACTTTAACCAATATAAAAACTATATATTTATTTTTAAACTTTTTATTATTTAAATTTTTTCTTTTATATTATATATTTAAATACATAGTTATTTAAAGTACTAAAACTGAAAAAATACAAAAATATTAAACATTTAACTATATATATACAGGTGAAATATCATGCAACAGTTCATGTATTTCAGTAATTCAAATTGAAAACTGAAACTAATATATTTAGTATATATAACTATATACATATGCATGATTATACTTTTCACAGAGCCAACATTTCTGTATTTAAAATTCTTTTTTTAATTGATTTCATGTAATATTCAAATTTTCTGAGATTTTGAATTTGGGGTTTTCATAAGATATGAGCCATAAACATAAAAACTATAGCTTTATTTGCACGATATTCTAATTTTCCGATTTTCACCTGTATATATATATTTCTTTTAATTATTTTTTTTTATAAACACTAGTGTATTAATGACACTCACTGTCTTTTTCCTTTGATTTTTCCTTTTACAAAAACACTGTACTTTAGTATTAGTTAAGATGAGCTAACAATGAAAGATATTTCTACTGCAGTTATTAATCTTAGTTAAAAGTTGTATCTGTTAATGTAGCCAATGCACTGAACTAACATCAATGAACAATTAACAATTCTACTGTTATTAACTAACATTAACAAAGATTAATAAACGCTGTAAAAATATATTACTCATTGTTAGCTAATGCATTGACTAATGTTAACAAATCCTAATTAATATTTAAATATATATGTGTAAGAAACGTTTAGCTGTTGTAATTTTATATATTTATTGTAATTTTTTATGTAATGAAATAATATAATGACATCATTATAAAGGATGTCATGGCATGTTATTTATAAACACGTTTGTATGTCAATGCATTCTTGAAATCATGAACCAGTCACAAGTCTGATAAAAATAAAGCATATTTTATTATAAGGTCTTGTGAGCAGAATTTCTGTGGCAGCTTCGACAAATAAAGAGCATGTCTAAAGTCGTGCAAATGATCCGTAACTGCAGCACAAAAGAGCTTTTCAGCAGGAAAACAGGCACGCTTTTCACGGATCTTCAAGGACAAAACCTTCATGCAACATCAGAGGAAATACATAAATGCATCGTAACCTCGTTTATAAGTGATTTCTGTGCATCTGTGTCTCATTAGCCACGTCACGAACGATGCTGTAATAATAACCCGTCAGCATTAGTCTGATGCTTCTCCTGACTTCTGCACTATGGACTGCATCTATCAAACCCTATTGATTATCAGTGTTTTATCAGGAACGCACTGACGACACTCTAAAGCTGATGCAGATAAGAGAACACACACAATAAAACCAGATTGAGCTTATCGGCTTTATCCACCACTAGATCAATATGATCTCGAGTTTAAAATATGTAACGCTTCTTTTATTTCAAGTTATGAAAATGCAAGGGTATGTGATGATGTGGGATATTTTAATTCCAAAGGCCAAGGGAACTTTATCAGGATGCATATTATCCTGGATCCATGAAATAACTGGCCTTTAAAAATAAAAATCTGCTGTCTATATGGGAATTTAACATAGGGGTGTCCTGACTTACGCACCCTGTATTTTAGGGAAGAACATTTATTTATTTACGACACATTATTCATTCACAAAGAAAATTGGTGTCCTTAAAGGTCGGATTTTTCCTCATTTTTGTAAATTAAGGCATTAAGATCAATTTCCAAAAGATTATTTTTTATTCCTCTTTTTAGTCAACTTTAGCATGTGTGTGTTCACTTATACTATCCACTGTATATTTTAGTACTTCAAGTTAAATCAAACAAAAATAAGAAAAGCTGTCTTGGCAACTAGCAGATATTTTATGTAAGTTCATGTTTATTTGATTTCAAACAAACCAAAATGGTTTTAGTTGTGGTTAACAATCATAACCCTGTTGCGAATAATTATAGGCTTAATTAAATTTTTTTTAAAAAACAATATGATGTCAAGCAGCCAAACTGATTCACTGTCTAGATTTATTTAACATTGATCTACAATCATGAACACAGACACTCTATAATACAGAAAATAGAAGGTGATTGGACAGAAAGCGATCTGATTTGCATAGAGGCGGAGCTCCGTCTGCTCCTGCTCTTCTCATTGGTTGGTTCCGCTGATCAGGACGTTTCCATCACTGTTAATCACAACGGGTCGGCACTGCAAC